>NC_072053.1:67856223-68071223 GCF_027791375.1 Indicator indicator | reverse complement strand
ATGATATGGCAAATGGGTATTAATAAAAATAGTAACCCTTTATTAATGAAAATTGCCAAAACTCATTAAAAAGGATTGTTGTACACTTGGAATATATATTTACAATGGGAATATACAATCTTACAGCAAATACAAACATTTTTATGCAAACTAGGAGGCATTAACTGGGAAAGAGAAAGTCCCTGAGAGCAGATAGAACTCAATTACAGCGGAGGGAGGCTCGATAAGAACTTTTAAACCCAAAGGGCAGTGAATTAATTACTCAAAGCTGATTTTACCCACATGGGGGATGCTGCTGCTGCTGTATTAGCTTTGGGGAGCTCTCATATGGTGCAGGCACGGCAGATTGCTTGGTCCAATGGGGCACTGAAGCTAACGTGTAGCTGCCCAATGAAAAGGCATTCTACCAGGCTATATCCATAAAATGCAGAAATGAGGACCTTGTATCTGGGGGAACAGTGGTCAAGTTACGTGCTCTCACCCAGATAAACACCTTGTTTACCAGACAGACAGGAGTCCTGTCCCCTTTGTTCTTTTTCCCACGTTGCCCTGTTTCTCTGTGGGAAGGAGGGGAGAGAAAGGGACCTTGTCTAGACATCTTAAGGCCTGTCTGGGTTTGTACTGGGCCATGTCACAGCCCTACCATGACATACCACCCCCTGACCCTATGGGGCAATTGATCTCGGGCCAATAAATGCCCTTTACTAAGGGTACACTGTGAACCCTAGCTTAAAGAAGCATAATGGCTTACATATCAAATACAGTGGCCCTACTGTGCCAGGGTAACGTGGGAAAAGAGACAAAAGGAAAGCCTGAACATGTCTGGGTAAACAAGTTTCCTTCTGTGGTAAGGGCACATGTACTGGCCACTGCTTCTCCCTGACCAGGCCTATGTTTCTGCCTTTTATAGCCACAGCCTGGCAGAATCCCTTTTCATTTGGGTAAGTATTTGCTGGCTTTAGTTGCCCTATTGGCCCAGGTGAATCTTGGGCAAGATATATATGTATAGGCTGATTTGTAGCCACCTTGCCTTGGCTTTGCCTTGACTGCTTGGATCTGCCTTGCTTTAATTTGCCTTGCCTCACTTCGAGTTGCCTGATCCAAAACCTGGGATAGAAGCCACGAGCCCTACTCACTGCAAGCTAGAGAAACCATGAGCCTTAGCAGCCAGAGCCAAGCCTCACTTCCCCTTGCAATTATAATTTTGCCGTGCCTCAGTTTACTCAGGAAAGCCAAGAGCCCTTTGCGAAAAACATCATATTGCCTGCCATCCTGCTGAAGCCAGACCAGCCCCAAGACTGTGTGGCACTCCTGCCAGCAGCCCAAAAAGCCTCAACGGCTAACACACAGCAGCAACGCTTGGGTGGAATCAGCTGTGGGTAATTAATTCATTGCCTCTTTGGCTTAATGGCTTTTATCAAGTCTACCCCCCTGTGGTCAATCACCATTTTGTGCTGGGGAATTCCCTCTTTCTGTTATTCCTCCCGATTTGCTTAAAATTGTTGAAATTGTTATATTTGCCTAAATGTTGTACATTCCCACTGTAAATATATATATTCCAACCGTACATCAAACCTATTTGATGCGTTTTGGGCAATTTTTCATATTAATAAAAAGTTATACATATTTTTATTAATAATCATATTTGCCATATCTTAATTATAAATTCATGACAGGAGCAGACTCAGATCACAAAAGCTGTATTGCTTCTGGATGAAACTGGCAAGGCAAATTCTCTTCAGGGACTTCCTTAATGCATTATACCCTTAAAGGGCATTCAGATCAGAGAACCAGACTAGTGTTTCTTTCAAAAGACCCCATTACATCACCAAAAAAAAAAAAAATCAGAGTGTCAACATACCACTAACCATGTCAACTCCAGACAGGTCACACTGAGCACAGACGTGGCTGAAATGCAGCATGCCGAGGGACAGCTGCAGCTCTGACATTGTAACTTAGATAACTGAGAATCTTTTTCTTGACCTTAAGCAATTTCCTATTCCTCTTGAAAGTCCTCAGAGATTTAAAAAGTTGACTCATTAACAGAGGTCCCTGACAGAAGGAAAAATTGTCTTTGCAACTACCCAGTTAGCAATAGTGCTGGAGGATGAGAAGGTCATAGGAAATTAATATTATCACCAGAAAAACTCAGAGCACAGTTTTGACCAAAAGGCGAGAGGGAGGAAGGATTGGTTATATCAACCATGAATACATTCAGACTGGAGATCAGAAAAAAACTGGTATTCATAAAAGAGCCCAAAATTGTGAAAGCATCACAGAGTTCAAAGATTGAGTTTGACTAGATTTTTAAAGAGATTATATGAAATACCTGACTGTGGATACAATAACTCAGACTCTATGGACCAATAAATCTTTCATTCTTGTTTTCTTCTTATTTTCCCAGAGAAAGATGTACTACGCATAAGTATGAATATGAGCAGGGATGAGGACTTGTTCCCACCCAGGTCCTGTGAGGAAGTGAGAATCAGCACAGATCCTTCTTGTCAAACATTCCTTTGAAGCCTAGAAGAGAAGGACAAGACATCCTAGACAAACTTGTAGACACCTCTGCTTCTCATTTCACTTTCTTCCTTCCCTGAGAATTCATAACACAATAGCGAATGCTTATGTTAAAGGCTTTTCTAGCTTTTACAGAAGATTTGCAACCAAAATCACGGTATTTTAGCAGCATATATATACAGATTACACAGATACTAACTCATAGGTAAAAACACTTCTGGTGAATGTGACAAGAAACAAACCAATTCTGCTGTGCATGCAGGTAGAGAGATGTGTTTTTCTGATGATGATGGTCAAAGCTATTTGGTAATTCAAAATTTCTAGCTTTATTCAAAGAGCTGAAAAATGCTTCACAAAAAGGAATGTCTACATTATTTCCATGTTAAATGCAGAAACAAATGAGAGAAGCATGCCCCTTCACCTTTAATACAGAGTTAGTGGTGGTCTATGTTTTTTTAAAAATATAGTGGGTCTGATCCAGCCAGTCCCACCACAGTGAGCTGAAATACAAACTGACAGACCAGTCTTCAAAGAGGCGACCACTGCTGCAACTGGGCCAAATAGCCCCACATTGCAGAATCTGTAACTATTTATTGAAAGGTTGTACATGTTTTCCTTCACTTGCCCACAGCCTACCAGTCCTCAAACCCACTGTTTACATTGTCATTCTATCAGACTTTTTCCCCCCCAACTGCTTTCACATCCACTTCAGCAATACAGCATTTCATTATCTCCACACTCCCATCCTTTCTCACACAGTTTCAAGGTACAACAAGATGTCTTATCACCTATCATCCCCCTAGTTCCCTCATAGACATGAAGGCCAGCTAAATATTCCATTACCTGCTCCCCTGGGTTCCCACAGTGGTCTAAATTGCAGATAGCAATACAGTTCTAGAGTACGAGGGGTCCCAACCCTGACCTGTTCAAAGTCATAAAGCATGCTGGGGAAGCCAGGAACCTCACTGTCAACCTCAGGTAGTACAATTTTCCACACTCTTTTATTTCCTTACTGTTGGTGTCTTTTTAGTACATCTCTTATTACTTGTCACCAAAACTTTTTCCTAAGGTGGTCTTTTAGTAATTTCAGGCATTCATCTCAACCAGTGCTCCATAGGAAACATTTCCTTGTGATCTTAAGGAGAACACGTAGCGCAGCTGCACCATCACTAAACGTAACAGAAAATGAGACACCGCAGGTTTATGATCACTGAGAAAAGATTTGACAGAGCAGAGGAGAAACTCGTGGACTCGTGGACTCGTGTTTGTTGTGCAAACTTCAGCCATGAAAGTGACTTGGATTCATCCTGAAGTAGCAGTTTCGTTTATTTTAATTGCCTCAAGGACATATTTCTCTCTTTTTTCCCGCCTTTTTTGTTTTTTAGAATAACAATTTCTTAAAGGAAAAAAGTTAACACTATATGAGTGTGACAAGAAGCCAATTCATAGGTATAAATTCCTGTCAGACTTCATATTTAGACTCCAGGCACTTTGACAAAGAATTTCTTACTGACAAATACATCTGAAAATTGCAAAATGAAGGAAAAAGCAGAAGGGGGAGTGGGGGGGGGAAGGATCTCTTTTCAGACTTCAGCAAAAAAAGAGAAATTTTAATTAACATCAATTTCTGTTAAGGGCACCATCCATTTAGTTGCAGCTGCCTTACAAACTGGCACTGCAGTCATCACTGACACTCAGAAAAACAAGGAAGATAAGCTGCAAAACAAAACTCAATGGAATTTTTTTTATTATCTGACAGTACAAGTCCAGAAGAATATAAAGTGATTTTGGTTTCAATATGCCATGCCATGCTCACACTTTTTAGGACTGCCACAAAGGTGATCCTTTCTCCATTCAGAGACAGTCCCTGAATACCCTCATTAACAAGAAGTATATACTTTTTATTGATAAATATATATATACTTTATACTGCTCTATGTATCGTAATCACTTTATTTTTTTGCATGTGGTGTTTGAAGAATGTAGATCCGAGAAATACATAAAATTGCCTAGTTATATTTCAATTGATCATTATTAAGAAAATTATTAAAAAATAATATCTTTTACTTAATCATTCAGAAGTTACTTTTTAGAGACCTGGCTCTCCAATGGCCTTCCTTCAAAGAAAATTTTGCAATCTTAAGACTGAGGCAAAGTCCTTCCTCCTTTCATTATTTGATATTTTTAGAAAGTAAAATTATTGTGAGAAATACTGGGCTTACAGCACCTGAGTTGTGGAAGCTGTCAGTCTGATCTGAACAAGTTGATGCCTCAAACATTGTGTGAGGCCATAGCCTTGCAGTTAGGACAAACATGTGTTCTGTGATTTAGACAAGAAACAAAACATGCCAGCTCAGGAGGGTTTAGAGTTCGTCAGAGGATGGATGGTCCTACACCCTTGCCAAGTTTGCATATGTTCCACAGAGAAAGGAATTTTGCTGTATGCTGTGCCAAGGGTAATAAAATACAGGTTCTCTGCAACCCCAAACTCAATTGAAAAGGGTTAATGCTGCCTTTCCACCTTCACACACGCACACATTGGTAGGCACTGAAAATTAGGGGATACCTCAAGGAAGCCATGAAGCAACACCTCCTTTGACAAGGAACAAAACCAACTTGAATACAGTTGTTATATGTTGAGTTTTAGTCTGCTGCTATTCGTATCTTTCTGCCTCATGCCAGCTTCAAAATGAAAATGCTGGCTCGAGCAAAGTATTATGGGGCTTCAAGTTCTGATTGTAACGTGGGAGTCTCACTGTACAGGTTGCTGCTTCTGGGTTCCAGGTTTTCGCTGGTTTATCTGCAGACATGGCAGTGAGATGGGTGGGAGTTGGGTAGCAAGCTGGGGGGTTTTTGGGTTTTCTATTTCATGGTGTGGTTTTTTCCTTTCCCACATTTCACTGTGCTTTTCAGCAAGTAGGCTAAACTAAATTGTGATGTTATCTTTTTCTGCAAGGAACCTAAGCTAAGGTAATTATGATTATGTTATGTTATATTAAACTCTTTATCTCTTTATCTCAACCCTGAGCTTTTGTGAGTGACCTTTCCCTCACTTCTGTATTGGGGGAGCAGGCAGGTTGACCCTTGTGTTAACCCCTGAAAACAGTGGCAGGCATATACCCACCACTGAAGATCCAAGGCACAAACCAAGAAAGACATCGCTGGAACCCTTGGTGGGATCCTGAGTTTTATTCACTCTCTCTCTCTCTTCCCTGCACAACCCACCCCCACTGCCCCCTCACCCCATCCCCAACCCCCTTTCTTTTAGAGACATCATATACAGAATTTTAGTATGGCAGTTTACAAATATATACCTTTGTGTATGTACTTTTGGTGTAAGTCCCCTTAATTCTACCCAAACAAATCATCAAATCTCAGTCACTCCCTGCTCCTTCCTCCCTCTTGGCTTGAGCAAGATGTGACAGAAGCTGCTGCAGAAGGCTTACTGTAACCAACAGCCTAGTGCTCCAATGGGTGTCTAAACACTGAGATTGAAACTATTCTATACATGGAGAGAAAGAGGTCAGAAAATTGATGGTGATACTGCATTCTAAAAGCACTTGTGAACCTTAATAATGATTCCATTATGCAATGCCTATTGGCGTAACAATAAGTATTTTTGTATAAGTTTCTTCAAAGATGGTAGCATAAAATGATAAAAATGTTGTATCAGAGCTGACAGGTTTTTTCTCTGTGATCCTGGTGCCCACTACATGCCCAGAGCTAAAGTCAAAATATCTCCCAAGTGTCTCTTACAAACAAGTGATCTTGAGCAATTTGTTGTAGGCTGCTCAGCCAGAGTGCAGCAGAGCAGTGTGCTGGATCTGAACTGCCCTTGATTGTCGCTTTATAATGAGTAGCATATTAGGTAGTTATTAAAACTGGGGAAAAAAGCCCTAAATACCATTATAATTTGCTCTAATAAATGCAACAGCTGCAGCTGCTTGTCTGACAAATTATATTGTACAGCACATTTATCATGGTTTTTAAAAATTAATTAAAAAATAATTATATTTAACTAAAGGAGAGTTTACATTTCAACAGCTTCATTCCAAAATTAAATCTCCATCTGAGTTGGAAGTATCTGTGGCTGTCAATAAAATAAAATAACACCGTTCAATTTAATTTTTGAACAGTCAAAGAATAAAACAACAGTGACACAGGGCTCTCAGGTGCTATGCAAATATTTTAGAAAGGAATAGAAGAATAAATGAGTGAGGAAGAATGAAGTAAAGCAAAAACAGGTTTATGACTACACTGGATGCAGAGGTCTGTGTGTTGCCAGTGGGGCTATTTAAGAAAGGGCAGAAATATCAGACACAGAGGGAAGGAGGTTAAAAACAAAAGAAGTGTAAACCAGCAGCACAAACAGCATGAACACCAAGGTTCACCAAGGAGCAGTGGAAGGAGGTACCCCGTGCCAGAGCAGATATCTATACTGCAGCCCATGGAGGTGAGCCCATGCCACAGCAATTCATGAAGGACTGTATCCCACAGAAAAGTCTCATGCTGAAGCTGGGAAATGATGTAAGGTGTAAGAACCACCAAAGAATTGCTATGGAGTGACTACAATCCCCATTCTCCTGCACTGGCTGGCAAGAAAAAGAGTTAGGTGAGGGCAGATGACCCTGGAAAAGAAGTTGAGAGATGCTGATTTCATTTTTGCCTTTGTTTCTTGCAATTCTATTCTACTTTTAACTGGCAATAAATTAAAATTTTCTACAAGTCAAATATGTTTGGCATGAGACAGCAACTGGTAAGTGATCCCGCATGAACTTTCTCATGCTGTTTTCTTCCCCTGCCCCTCTGTGGTAGAGTAGTGAGAGAGCAGCTGGGTGGAGTGTGGATACATGTCAAGGCTAAAGTCACATAGCAATTCACAGTGGCAAAGCTGAGAACAAAAAACCCATATCACTAGCTTTCCAGGATAGTGTATGTTACTGTTAGGCAGCTTTCTAACCTTCCCTGGATATACCTACAGAAGAATGACCCAAAACATACAGACTTGCACAAGAAACATCAACAAGGTACAGAGAGTAGGTAATAAGAGCTCTGGGGCTGTGACTAATGCCTGACCACAGGCAGCCGACAAACTTTAAAGGAAGCACTGCACTGGCACAGCATTGCTGGGGCTTAAAAGGCCTTACAGCTGATTTCAGTAAGTGCTTTTGGCACTAGCCACATCAGAAACATTTCATGCAGTGTCTGCAGAGTGTTAAGAAACCATGTCACACTAATGTTATGCTGGTTTTCACTTGAATTTATCATCTGCAGTTCACTAAAGACCTAGATGATATAGAAGGCAAAATTTACACAAGAGAGCAGGGGGAAAGCACAAACTCTTATATTTCTTAAAATCACTATTTTCATATGCCTTTTAAACTACTACCATGTGATACCTTTATATAATAATATGTAGTATATATATATATATTAATATATAATAAATATATATATAATATATATAAAATAATATAATATATATAATATATATTAATATATAATAAAGACATTTTTAACTTTTATGACATATGGTTGAGAGCAGTTTCTACCTAGATCAGAAGATGTGGAAGATAAGCAACAGTCCAAGTGTATTTGTATATTTAAAGTAAATATAATGGAATTTCACTTACATGTCTACAGTAAGTACTTTTGGGAAGAAGCCCTCATATTTATACAGGATTTTGGAAAAAATCCAGATTTTATTTTAAAACCCCCAACTTTTTTCTAACTTTTTTTTTAATGTTTTTATAGTTTCCTTACAAGCAACGACAAGTTGCCAGGCATTTATTCTTAGTGTCCCATAATTTCAGGATCTGTTTGTTTTAGCACGTGTGTTGTGTCCTACTATTAGGGTACAAATGTTTCAACATTTTATTAAAGGGCACGAATAGTAGCAACTTATAGTAAACAATAGCATAAAAAGGTATATTCATGGACCGAAGTTGCACATTTATGAAACGAAGCCAAAATGATCAGCTGTTTCAGGACCTCTGGCTGTACTTTTGCATTTTCAGCTGTGCTGTGTTGAAAATTTCCCCCCAGTATTAACCAGCTCAGGTGGAAGCAAATGAAAGCTGTATTTACAAGCCAAACTACAATCTATAAATGCAATTAATATGAACAAGTATACAGTATTTACAGATAGTTACAATTAACAAAACAGCAGAAGGACCTCCCTGGCCAAAAGACCAGGGAAGCTGCAAACAGCTTCTCCCTTCCTGTCTCCCCCCTTAACCCCTTTATATAAAGGGAAGAGAGAAAGAAGCAGAGATATATTAAACTTAGCCAAAATAAGAGTGATGCAGCCAAGGTCAAGCAGAAGCAAGTTAGTATCGCCCAGGTTGAAGTGAGAAGAGAAGAGAAAAATTGTTTTGGGAACCAAATCTTATGGGAGATATCCCTTCAATAAAATTGTTTAGAATAATCATTATTTTCCTTTTTACTCCCCATAGTGATTTATTTACATTTTTTACTACTTTCTGCTTGAAATCTATGAAAGATTTTAAAAGCATAGTCTTATACTACCACATCAATGCTGCTTGCAAAAATAGTAGGATACTGAAGTAGAAAAGAAGTTTTGAGAAAAGTTTTGAAAAAACTTCCCTTTCCCCAAATAGAAATGGAGAGTTAAAATTTTACAGAGGTATTTATGTAACAATTGCTTGCAATGTAAGGTTATTGCCAACAACATTCTTATCAGTTCAATACCATAGAATTATGCTGTGTTTTGTGTCACACTGTATTACACCACCAAAAACTAAAAGATATCAATCTATTTCTGTGGATACATGCTAGTATATGTAATCAGAACATCTAATCACCCTCACAAATGAAATATTTTTAAATGCATTCTCATCAGACTAACAAACACAAATATAATCTTAAAGCTTTGATCTTCTTTGAATCTTTAGGCTACAGAAAGTCTTTGATTGTATACTGATATAAGATCTGTGAATTAGAGCAAGCCATAGAAAAGTAGCAACAGAATCAAAATAAGCGTGGTCACGATAAGCTTGTGCTGAGTCTACAAGGCAGAGTGTATAACCAAGAATTATAGAGTATATGCTAATGAGTTGGGAAAGATATAAGATCAGTTGTGATAAAGTTTTACATTAAAAACATTAGGAAAGCCATAGGCACTGAACTCTGTAAGTAATCCAGTGATGACAATCTGTACTGGTTTTGGATTTTAAACAAACAAAATTCATTGCCCTGACATCTCTAGCAAGAAAGTGCACGTTGCTCTTTCTATTTTATTCATAACTGTTCCTAACAGCTAATGTTTCATCCTTACTCTTCTCAAGTGAAATTGAGAGGGCCATGGGTAGAAAAGCTTTCAGAGTCCTTATCTTTGCTCTTTAAACACAGGTTGTAGGGGGTATGCTAAGTAGAGAACAAGGTTCCTACATGTCACTTGTATTTCAAGAGATTACACTCTGAATTTTGGTGTGACAGTATAACCAAGTACGGCTATTATATAAATACACTCCATTCACTATTTGAGAGTTAGGCAACACATTTCTAAGGTTTGAAAGATGAAGACCAGCTTTTTTCCTTGAATTGAATAGCACCTTGCAATTTAGGTAGCTCTGCCCATCTCAAGTTGGAGTAGAAACACAGATATGGAAAATAATTTCATTCTCAAGTAAAGAATGCTGAAATTAAATGAACATCAGCTAACTGAACATCTGGAGGAACTTAAAGAAAAATTAGTTGCTCAATGCTAAAAAAAGGATAAAAATGAGAGATCAAAGGTGTTCAAAAGGGTGGGGGGTGGAGGGGAAAAAGAAGCAAGATTAATTATATAATCCATTTCACCATGAACTTATTGCCTTAAAAAATATTTCAGCTTTTAAAAGCATCTATCTGGCAAACTCTGTGTTTCCCCAAGCACAAAATAATTTCTCATCTTACCTTTTGTGTCTTTCTTATCAGCTCAGAAGGGTCCTGTTTCTTGTCTTCCAGTTGTTTGAATCAGCAAGACTGCACTCAAAGGGCTCTTGATTCTAGGATGTGCTGATTGACCATAGGCTGTGACCTCCTCTACCACTCAGTCTTCTTGCTTGCCTGTGCCTGTGTCACTGCAAGAGTTCCTTGTGGGAGAGAGCATGAGAAGGGCAAGACCTAGACAGGTTTTTTTGTTGTTCACTCCCCATTTTCAGCTGAGGCACTATATCTTGTCACTTCAACTTGCATATCCTTGAGGTGCATAAAGCAACAGATGAAGAAGAAAATTATGATTTGCATCCAAGGCTTAAAGCTTAAAAATAAATACTAATAAAGCCTTCCTAGACATGAAACCAATGCTGTCATAGTCAGCCAACTTCTGCTGCTGAAAAGAACTGGGGAAAAAACACAGAGGAACTTCTCTTACAGGGGAGATACCTAACAGGAAAACAGCTCATTGAAGAGCAGGGGACTGGCTAAAGAAGCATTTGCATGACTGACAGCCTGCAGTGCCATTTTGCTTTTGATTCCTTTTCTTTCTTCTCCACAGTGAAAGGGACACCTGGATACAAAAATAATGCACAGCTAGCTGTGTCCATGCTCTCAAGAGATAATGTCTATTTGTGTTTTAACTCAGCTCCAACAACAGTTATTTCCTACCTATTTTTTCCACACTCCTTGCTTCTGTCTTTGAGGATTACTGTAGTATTTTACACATCACAAAGCATATTTAGCTTTTAATAATTTTGGTTTTACAAAAGAACAAATAATTTAACTATAAGATTTCTCCTATTTTTTAATAAAGCTTTAACTCACAGAATCATAGTAGAAAGATGAGTTTGTTCAGCCTGGAGAAACGAAGGGTCCAGGGAGACCTCACACCTGCATTTCCATATCTGAAGAGGACCCACAAGAAAGTTGGGGTGGGATTGTTTAAAAGGGTGTGTAGCAATAGGATTAGGGGCAATGGCTTTAA
Organism: Indicator indicator; assembly: GCF_027791375.1. Taxonomy (NCBI): domain Eukaryota; kingdom Metazoa; phylum Chordata; class Aves; order Piciformes; family Indicatoridae; genus Indicator; species Indicator indicator. Next base: position 68,059,777 of record NC_072053.1, on the reverse strand, counting down.
GATAGAGCATAGCAGATTTAGGTTGGACATAAGGAAGAAGTTCTCTACAATGAATGATGTGTTCAGTTTTGGGCACCTGACTACAAGAAATACATTGAAGTGCTGGAGCAGGTTCAGAGAAAGGTAATGAATCTGGTGAAGGGTTTGGAGAAAAAATCTTATGAGGATAAGCTGTAGGAAATGAGGTTGTTTAATCTGGTGTGATGGTTTGAAACTGTCTCTTTAATTTTTCTTCTCAAAGTTCAAACAGAGAAAGCAAAAGAATGTAAATAAGTCACTATTGGGTGTAAGAAAGCAAAATAATGATTGTTCTAAACACTTCCATTGGATAGATAGAAATGTTTAAGAACCACTTCTCAAAACAAAGTAGGCACAGTCAGGGCAACTTGCTGGGCTGTCTGGCTGCTGTTTCTTCTTCTCTTCTGGCTGAAGTGAAGAACACACTGACCTTGGCTAGCTGAGTTAACAGCCTTTTTGCTTTCAACAAATTCTGCTTTCTGCCAGGGGAGTCTCGGGGGGGAGGCCCCTGAGAGAGAGGCCCCTTGGGATATCCCCTTTGGGGGGGAAGCAAAGGGAGATCGGTTGTGCTTTTCTGTTGATTGTATATATTTGTAAATGTTGTGAATTTTGTATATTTGTGCATATACATTACATTTCATCATAGATTGTAGATTTTGCTTGTAAATACAGCTTTCATTTGCTTCCAGACTGAACTAGCCTGGTTATTGTTGGTGTGAGGGGAATTTCAGCTCACACTGACACATTTTTAGTTTTGGCGCTCCAACACGAGGCAATTGCTTGTACGATTTATTTCTGCTCAGATTAGGAAGCAAAATGAATCTGTTTTGGATTCTGAGTCATTTTATTTCCTCTGTTATCAGTGCGATTGTCTACAGATGGGTCATTTCCTCCATGACAGAAAAGATTGTGAGATATGTGGTATATAAGTCCTTTCTTTGGGTTACGAACAAGTTACTAAATGTTGTTGATTTCTGTTATGGTCTTATTGGGCTAAGAAGATATGGTAACTCAACTATGAATCTGCTAGCAGATGCATTTGAGTTTGTTACTCCTCTTACATCTACAGAGGGTCTTTGGAACCAATGGTACCCTAGATATCTTATGCTAACCTTGAATTTGGGGTTTCTTGGAATAAGCATGTGGATACTGGTATCACTGTATCGAGAAATACATAAGGAAACACCTAAGGCTACTTGCTCTTGCAGCCTGTGTAGACGTAAGAGGAAATATAGAAAAGCTCAGAGAGATTCGGAATTAGGTTCTGATTCTGCTTGCAGTGTCCAGGAGATCACAGTTAAGTGCAGGGAAGAAAAGGCTTGTGAGAAAGCTGCCAATAGCCTTGACTTAGAGCCAGCAGCAGCAGCTGCGGGACCTATGCCAGAAGGTCCGGGAAGTGTGCCAGCGTCTGAGATAACAGCCATGACTGCACAGGCAGGCGCCATTAACGAGGCACAGGCCGACACAGCTATGCAGGCAGGCACCATTAATGAGGTCAAGTCTCTTCCTCCCTCTGCTGTCAATACGGACACAGCAGTGGCTGCAGGGTCTCAAAGAGTACCTGCTGACTCTGCACAGGATCCTTCTGCTCCAGCCGATTCTGCACAGAATCCCTCTGTACCTGCTGACCCTGCACAGAATCTCTCTGCTCCTGCTAACTCTACTGCGAATGCGAAGGCTAGCCCAGTAAATTTGGTTGCCACCGTCACCAAAAAACACAAAGGAGCTGCAGGAGGAGGTGCAGATGCTGCAGGAGATGATGCAGAAGGTGCAGAACGAGGTGAGGGTCCTTCTGCTCAGGGACCCTCTGTTAAGAAAGATCCTTCTGATGGGGAAGACAAGGTTAGCCTTAAAACTCTGGCACACCACTTGAGACCACACATGAGTGATGGAGATATAGGTCAGGATGTGGACCCTGGTAAATTAGCAACTGCTGGAAGTGCCTCTGAATTCCAGAAAATTGCATGGAGGATTACAGTAGGAGTATGGGGACAGCGAGCTCAGGATGGTGATGATGATGATGATAAGGATGACATACACTCAGCTAATGCACCCAGACAGGAAATTAGACATGTGAGGAAGGATTACATCAGAGGAGATAATGAGCCAGTCCTGTCTTGGCTAGCCAGGTGTTTTGATATGGGAGCCCCAGCATTGGTGGTAGGTGACAAGTCGGCCTCTCAGTTGGGGATGCTCTCAAAGGATACAGGCATAGACAGGCACCTAGGCAAGTGCATTGGTAAAGTTTCTCTGTGGGCACGCCTCCTACTGGCAGTCTCGCTGAGGTACCCCAGCAGAGATGATTTACCATGGAACCCTAAGCCTTGGACCACAATAGCTGAGGGAATCAAGCGTCTGAGAGAGTTTGCTGTGAGAGAAGTAATGTATGGAGATCATAAGACTCTGAATCCTGATGAAATTCCTGTTGGAACAGGCCTTGCCAAAAAGCTCATTAAGCTTGCTCCTCCTAATTATGCTACTATTCTGGCAAGCAGGATTGTGGCAAGAAATTATGGTGGAGTGCCTCCTACTGTTGGCCATTTCACTGACCAAATGAGGCAATTGGAGGATAGTCTTGCACGTACTTCTTTGGTTTCAGCCATTGAAACTCTGTCTGGAGAAATGAAGAATTGCATGAAAGAGCTGAAGGAGGAACTTAAAACCTCCATATCCAACTTGATGAAGGGGGATGATTCTGATTCCTCTTCCTCCAGATGGATACAAGTTTCAGCTGTCAGGAACAGACGTGCTCCAAGAAGGCCATTCCAGAATAGGTCAAACCAAAACAGACAGCAGAGGCAATCACGTGGCAGTATCTGGATAACTCTGCGTGATCAGTTTGGTGAGAACATGAACAGATGGGATGGTCAACCAACTTCTGATCTTTTCAAGAGGTTACGGGAGCTGCAGAGGGGCAGATCCCGAGGTAGCAATACCAGGAGGGTAGCTGTCGCTTCCTCAGTTTCCCAGAACAACTCTGATAGCTCCAACAGTGATCCTAATTCTGGTGCTGGACGTTGTGCCAGCTGTACATGTGGAGGTAATCCCCACCATTAGGGGTGCCCTGCCTTCCGCCAGGGGGAGGTAAGGGATAATGGAGATAACAGAATCTATTGGGATGTGTACATCCAGTGGCCTGGCACTTCAAAATTTCAGAAGTACAGGGCCTTGGTTGACACAGGAGCTCAGTGCACCATAATACCATCAAATTATCAAGGGGGAGAATCTATAACTATTCAGGGAGTCACTGGTGGATCTCAAGAGTTGTTTAAGATAGAGGTTGATATAAGTTTAACTGGGAAGCAGTGGAAGAAACATACTATTGTAACAGGTCCTAATGCACCTTGTATTTTGGGAATTGACTTTCTGAGAGAAGGGCGTTTTAAAGACCCTAAGGGTTACAAATGGGCTTTTGGAATAGCAACTGTAGAAATTGATGGAGGAAAATTGAAGTTGTCCATTAGACCTGAGCTTTCAGATGAATCTGCAGTTGTGGGACAACATGAGATAGAGGATGTAAAGCTGCCGGTTGCTTCTCAAACTGTGCATCACAGACAATACAGAACCAACCGTGACTCTTTGGTGCCCATTCAAAACTTGATTCGTCAGTTGGAGAGTCAGAAGGTCATCAGCAAAACTCATTCACCTTTCAACAGTCCAATCTGGCCTGTGAGAAAGCAGAATGGAGAGTGGCGTCTGACAGTTGATTTCCGTGCCTTGAATGAAGTAACTCCACCCATGAGTGCAGCTGTACCAGACATGATGGAACTCCAATATGAGCTGGAATCCAAGCAGGCCAAATGGTATGCTACCATAGACATTGCTAATGCTTTCTTCTCTATTCCCATAGCAGAGGAATGCAGGCCTCAGTTTGCTTTCACCTGGAGAGGCATTCAGTACACATTCAATCGTTTGCCCCAGGGGTGGATTCACAGTTCAACCATCTGCCATGCAGTGATCCATGATGCTTTGGAGAAAGGTGGAGCTCCAGAACACATTCAGTTCATCGATGACATCATCGTCTGGGGTGAGACTGCTGAAGAAGTCTTCGAGAAAGGTAACAAAATCATTGACATTCTCTTGCAAGCTGGTTTCGCTATCAAGCGAGACAAGGTGAAAGGACCTGCCAGAGAAATCCAGTTTCTGGGAGTGCGGTGGCAAGATGGTCGCCGTCACATCCCAATGGATGTGATAAACAGAGTCTCCACCATGGCAAATCCCATCAACAAGAAAGAAACTCTGCGTTTCTTAGGCATAGTGGGATTTTGGAGACTGCACATTCCTGGATACAGTCAGATTGTGAAACCTCTCTATGATGTGACTCGAAAGAGAAACAGTTTCCAATGGGGTCCTGAGCAACAAGCAGCCTTTGACCAGATCAAGCGAGAGGTAGTCCAAGCGATGGGTCTGGGACCTGTCCGAACTGGTCCAGACATTAAGAACATTCTGTACACGGCCGCGAGTGACAATGGTCCAACCTGGTGCTTATGGCAAAGAGCTCCAGGGGAGACACGAGGACGTCCTCTTGGTTTCTGGGGTCGTGGCTACAGAGGCTCAGAGGCAAACTACACTCCAACAGAGAAAGAGATTTTAGCTGCTTATGAAGGAGTGAAAGCTGCTTCTGAAGTGATCGGAACTGAGTCACAACTTCTTCTAGCTCCTAGATTGCCAGTTCTGAATTGGATGTTCAAAGGCAAAGGTTCTTCACCACATCATGCAACAGATGCTACCTGGTCTAAGTGGATGGCTCTGATAACACAGAGAGCTCGAATGGGAAATCTCGAAAGGCCTGGTTTGGTGGAGGTGATCACAAACTGGCCAGAAGGCACAAGCTGTGCAAAACCTCCAGAGGAGAGAGTAACTCGTGCTGAGGAAGCTCCTCCTTACAGTGATCTGTCTGATGATGAAAAGAGATATGCTTTGTTCACAGACGGTTCCTGTCGTCTTGTTGGAAACAAGCGAGAGTGGAAATCTGCAGTGTGGAGCCCAAGCAGCAGAGTTGCAGAAGCGAGAGATGGAGAAGGAGAATCCAGTCAATTTGCAGAGGTAAAAGCTGTCCAGCTAGCTCTTAACGTAGCTGAACGTGAGAGATGGCCAAAGCTTTATCTCTACACCGACTCATGGATGGTAGCCAATGCCTTGTGGGGTTGGCTGAAAGACTGGAAAAGGAATGGCTGGCAGAGAAAAGGAAAGCCAATCTGGGCTGCAGATCTGTGGCAAGATATTGCTGCTCCTATTGAGAGAATCCCAGTGAAAGTGAGACACATCGATGCTCACATTCCTAAGAGCAAAGCCCCAGGAAGATACCCTATCCTCCCAGTGCCTCTCAGTTACCCTTCAGACCAATAGTATGTATAATCTGCATTCCCAGATGCCACATGACATATGCCAAATCATGCCTTCAAAGCAGATTTCCAAGGTAACTGAGAAACTCTACTGCATAGCCTAAGTCATCACCATGCTGTATTGCACACACATCCTTAGAATGTAATATATTAATTCAAAATACTTTCTCCTTCCCTCCCCCAAGTCATCATCTTTTTGCTTAATGAAGAGCACACTGCACCAATAACTGGTGACAGCTGTGCAAAGGTATTGTCATGCTTTTCTCTGTCTAGAATAGTACATAGGTACAGTTTGGGCAATACCTGAATTGTGTCTAGACAAAGATCTATTTTGGGATGGACCAAGCAGGGAATTTGTAGATCACAAACAAGTATCAAATCAGACTGGATAAGCTGAAAGGGTTACCAGAAAGTCTAAAAAGAGGAATACATGCCCAAAACAAGGGTGGTAAAACTTACCTTGCTTCACAGAGTCTTCTTAAAAGTCTTGAGCAGAAAGCAGCGGCTAATCTTGACCATAATACAAATTTTAGCAGAGTAATGGCAGAGCATGTAGAGAAGAATCAAGTCCAAAGATGCCTTACTAATTAGGATTTTAAATACTTGGCAGAAGGAGAACACAAAGTACCCTGCTTTTAATCCTAAAAGATGTGCATTAATTGGGAAAAATAAAACAACTTTGCATTACTAAGGGAATAGATAGAAGCATGTATTTCCTCATTAGTTAGAAATACAAGTAGACTAAAAGCCACTTTTCGTAATGGATATTTTGGTAAGCATCTGCCTTTATGCACCAATCTCTGTCTCAGGTAAAGGAAGAACCTGGTTTGCAATTACATCTTATGCCCACAGTCATTCCCTGTGAAGGAGTCAAGCCTGCTCTGTTTGAGCTGTAAACAAATAGTTGGCAAACATTTCTATCACCCACCAGAGGCTGGAATTCAGCAAAATCAGAAAATTATTAAGAGCTCAAGTGAAGAGCAAGAGACAGATTATGCAATCAGAAAACCTTCCCAAGTCCCATCATCTCCTTGGCACTAACCCAAACAGTGGAGAGCATGTTATGAACAGCAATCAGCTCCTAGGAAAGAATCAGCAGTAGCTACAACAGATCCAGGAAGAACAGCACCTTGCTGAGGAGCTCATGGCCCCTGTCAGCTCCAAAAAAAGCCAGAAAGATGTCAGAGACCACAGAACACAAGGCATTTCTGGCACTGGAGGAGTCCCTACCATTTCATTTACAGCCCCCCGGAACATTGTTGCTCTTTGCTAACATCAAAATTCAACAGAAAACAATTCTGTGACTTCTTTACTATGGGCACTGACAATCAGTGAGAGTTCTAAGTACCAGGTATTATATGGAGCAACAGGGTGCAGATGTGCCTGAGTGTTAAGGAAACATAGAGAAGCAAAATGGCAGGTGGCAGTAACAAATGAGGATATTCTTGGCAGTGATTTCAGTGTTTTGGAGCTGACAACCTGATTTTTGACAAGACATGGTCCTCCAGTTCTTCTAGCTTTAGTGGGACAGTTGCTGGGAATGATAAAATGAAACAGTAGGACATGGCCCGAGACAGTATAAAATTGTCCAGTTTTATGAAAATACTTTTGAATGTAATGAAACTGGGAAAACAAATATCAGAATGCAGAAAGGCATTTATTTCAGAAAAATATGTACAGGAAAAAACAAACTGCATACATATTGCTGTGTACTAAATTAACCTATTTGGGGAACAGGAATGTTTACTGCTAAATAAATGAAAATGTCTTTTCAGTGATGAAAAAAAAATGAAAGCAAGTAAATAAAACATGCACCTAAACAAAGAAAGATAAAATACTAAAAATATTACCTTATAAAGTCTAACATGAAGCAATTGAATATGACTGTCCAAACCTAGTAATGCTTCTCCTAAAAACAGATGTAAAGAGGGAGAAAAGCACAGTTAAAGCACCAGTTGCAGGAGGCAAAATGAGACTTCAACTATGATGTGAGAATTGATAAAAATAAATAGGGACTGTTTGACTGGAGAAAGGAACAAGAATGGATGTAAAGGCAGTGAATGACTGGAACAAGACAAAGTCAGGTATATTACAAAACAGATTTAAAAAAAAAACTCCTGCAACTTCGTGTTCAGCATCACAGGCCACAAGAAAGCAAAACCCATAACTTGATGAGCCTCAGAAAGCCTTTACAATGTAGCATTCATAGGGTTCATTTACAAATAAAATGGAGCACATTTGAGTCTCCATTTTTCAAGACAAATGGTTGTTCCGGTAGCTATCCGTTGAGTAATTTCTGGCAATTTTCAGTCAGAAACACTCACAGTAACTGCTATTAAAAAGCAGTACTAGATTGGATGAATTATTAATCTGATCCAGAACTGTAATTTTATTCCATTGTAAGTATAATTCTGTTTATGTCCTGCTGTTTGTTGCATGCTACTGTGGTATTTTTCTGGAACTCACAAGCTTCAGCTGTTTTTTGTATTGCCTCCTTTATGTTTGTAATTGGATTTGGTATCTCAAGGGTGGACAGATGTGAGCACAACTCTTTGTATATTATGCAGTGACAAGGCTAGGTCCAGTGGCAAAAGGGTACGAAACAAACATCAGTGATCAGAAGGCTGTTAAAAACCTGGGGCAGCAGGGATAGGCCTCTCTACTAGCATTGCTCCATCACACTTCTCTACCTGCCTGCCTTCTACCTGCATTCCTTCAGGTCTCATACCCTTATTTCTTTTTTCTTCTCAATTGAAGGTTGACAACTGAAGTTAGAAAATTGAAGTAAAAGAAACCATCTGGCTACTGAGCTGTAGATCTTGAATTGTTTTCACGGAGAAAGAGCATTATGGGTAAATGATTTTTAATGAAAACCACTTAATAATACTTTTTAATTGTTTTTTATTTTAAAAATAAAACTGGTCCTGCAGTGATCTTTCAGCATTTCTCATTGTCACTCTTACTTTGCATAATCTTCTATTAGCTGAGTCAGAACTGGAAAGCAAAGTAAAGATGATTTTCACACTGTAAAAAGGAGGAAAAGGGGAAAAAAAATCATAAGGGAACTACAACTCTAAAAATAGCAGTTAATTCTACTGCATCCCATTTTAAAAATATGCTAAATTACTTTGGCTTTTTTTCTACAGCAGATACCATTGCTGTGCTCTTGAGCAGCTATTTCTCTAGAGGAAGGACACAAAATGATATATCCCTATGCTTACAGAACTGCACCATAAAGTATTATTACTGACCTTGTAAAGACAGAGAGTCTAAATCTCTCAATGCAATTGTTTCCATAATATTTGTGAATATGATTCCAGCAGAAAAGAAGTATTAGAAGACAGAATAATAATAAACATGTTTCAATACCTCAAGATCATCCTATAAAATGATCAGCACAATCTGAAAATAAGCTTTCTTTAGGTCAGAGTCAACTTATAGTTTAGCTAACAAAATTGAACTGTAAATCAAATGATTACAGATATAACTAAACTATGCTTCATTGCTCAGGATTGAATGCATGCTCTTTATATTGAGCTGTGAGGAGTTCTAAATGTATAATTATCCAGTCGTCTTTTTTAAGGGGGTCATCTCTACTCACATTTCCTCCTTGAAAGCGTGCCTAGCAAAGATTACAGACTTTCTAAATATTTGTGATAGTCTTACTGACAGTATCAGTCATTTCAGAATGGGTCAGATCACCTAAGAGTTTTCTTACTCAGCCTCCATATGCTATTAACTTTAATCTCACTAGACTGGGTAAGATGATGTCCTGATGTCCCCAAAACATGCCCTAACCCAGACAATGGGCTATGTACCTGTGAATGTGCTAACCTGGGCATTTCCTGGGGCCCAGATGATCAAGGTAAATGTGTACAATGTGTAATTAACCTTTTGAGCACCTGTGAGTGTGTAAACAAGGACACTTCCTGAGCTTCAGATGGTCCAGGCAAATATGTAGCACATATAATTAACTTTGTAAGACCCCTGTGAGCTGTGTGTGGCCATGTTTGCATATGCTCTATCCTATAGGTTAAGCTATCAGTATCTCAGTTACCAAAGGGCATTTATTGTCTTGGGATAGTATTTAAATCACTTGAGAAGGTAGGCCTTTGCCTTGTTCTTACTACAAAAAAGACAAGAGCCAAATCCTGCTGAAGTTGAGCTGAAGGCCCCGCCTAAGCAGATCAACTACACCTGGACCTTGCTCTTAGCATGAAAGAGACAAGACCCAAATGCTGCCAGATAGCAGATGAAGAGCTTGTCCTAACAGGCAACAACTACACCCGGGCCTTGCACCTGGATAAAGGCAGAAAAGGGAAAAACTTCAAGGGAACTGAATCCCAGAAGAGCCATGGAAAGGCTACAGCCTGCTGATGCAGAATGCAAGAGAGAGGCACCCTAGCCCTTTCTGAGCCAAGGGCAAGCTCCGGATCATGAACTGGGCATGAGACAAAAGAAGCCCTCTAGCCATCTCTGAGCCAAGGGCTGCTCAAATTATAGTTACAGCATCTGGGAAGATACTGGACAGAGGAGCAAGTTGTCCCCATATAATCTTCTACAGAATCCCCCTTGTGGGAAACCACAGATCACAGCACCTTTATTTCCAATTAAAATCACTGTATAGGAAATTCTTAGATCTGTGCTTAAATCATTTAACTGTCTTTATATGTGGAATGGAATACCCACAACCAAATAAATATACTTTGTAAATAAGTTATGGTAGTGTTTGAAGATACCACCACCAGGAAATATTAAATATAAAATATATAAAAATGTACATTTTATTACAGATAATCAGTAGAACTTTAATCTGTACATAAATTTTCTACTTATATTTGTGTTCCCATGGGGAAGAAGGAGTATATTAGAAAAATTTGCCAAGTATAAAACAGCCCTAAACCAGAGAAGTATAGATCCCTTATCAATTCAAAGCATGCATGTCAATTTCAAAATGGATAAAGGTTTTAGAAATGAATTTGAAATAAGTTCTGATAACAAGAGTACTTACTAAAGAATAAAAATGGTTTTGTTAGTATTATATAATTTTGTGAATGTCAGAGTGAAATCTGTTTTCAGATCATTTCAGGGCTGCCAAAAAATTACTTTGTTTCTAGATTGGTGATACATTCAGACAATCAAACAATTGTTATCTTGGATACCATTACAGTCCCAACCTAAAACTGACATCAGTTATACTCAGAGATAGCTCTAATAGCTATCTTTATAGATAATTTTATGTAAGGAGCATTAGAAATAAACCTTCCAGATTTTTTTTCCTGGTCATTCCACTAGAAGCCTTCTCACTGCAGCCATCATGTAGGTCACAATCACAGGGGCAAATCTCATCTTCTTTTAGGAAATTCTCATACTATTCTGCTCAAGAGGACAAGTTCGACTTGAGGGTTATGGAAGGTCTACACAATTAAGTAAAGCAGATCCAACTTCAAGGAGACTATGTGGAAGAGGAAGGAGGATCAATCACTGTGTAGCTGTTAATTCTTCCTTATTGCTTTACTCAAGACACATGAGAACTGCAGATCTGATTGTGCTATGACAGCTTCAGCTGCCACACATTTTTACAACACAGTACCAGTGTCCATCTTAATATTTTGCCTCAGTAGACACATATTAGTCATGAAAATCCAGAGCCACTGAGAATCAAGGAAAGACTCCACCTTTAGCAGACTTTGTGCCTATATAGCATATATTGGTTTGTTCACCTGACTCTTACTTCCCATCTGGAGTTTAGGAGGATGCACAGAAGACAATATTGCGTTGGGGTTAAGTGAAATTTTATCCATGCTGCTGACAAACTTAGATACAAAAATATTTTTCTTGTGTATGGAAAGGAATATATATGTAAGTGTTTATGATTTGAGTTGGAAAGCGGAAGAGGTAAATGCAGAAAGACTTTGGAAAGGATTTAAGTCACTTCACATCTGTGCACATCTGACCTGTCGAACCCTCTGACATCCATTTCACTGTTTTTCAGAAAGGAGCATTTACAAGCAGCCCTCCTTTCCCACACTAACAGATTTTCCTATCCGAAGTGCTGGAGTACTTTTTAACAGAGGTGCCAGGCTGTTCTTCCTGGCATTTCAGCTTTCTGGTAACATGATGCTGCACGCACATGGAGTAACTGCTCTATGCTATCTCAAAAAGTCTTCAACAGAGGCTCTGCAATACAAGGAAATTCAGCAGTGGGGTGGGAGATGGGGGTGGGGGAGTGGAGTTTCCTTTTCCCTCAGGTATAATATCTATAACCTCATCAATTTTGATTGGTAAACTCAAAATTTAACATGGATAAAATTCGAGTCTCCTTAAGACCATTTGAATTGAGAAGTTAAGACAAATCCTGTCACACTCTTTCCTTCACTGGTGTTCATGCAGTTTTCCTATCTGTTAGCAGGTGTTCTTATTAACTGTTATATTGCAGACCATTTTGAGTTTAATATTTGCAAGCTAGTCCTTTTCTTGTTTTGTTAACAACTTTTCTTGTACATATTAATTATTGTACTTTTAATATCCAAGCACAGCCTCTCGCATACTCCATGTAAAATGATTCTTCTTTACACTCCAGAAGATTCAGCTCAGGAAAAAAGTGGGTTTGAGAACTACACACACACACACACACACACAGAGAGCTTATTTTATCTTTATATGTAATAGCTAGACCTCCCTCTTTTCTGAGGGAAAACCAACCAAAAATATCAGAAATAAAACTGAAATCTTTCAAGTTACACATTTTTCTTATATATCTCAAGTGCTAACAGAGAACTGTCATGAAAAAAAAATACCTCTCATTCTTCTGCCCTTTTGCTTTTCCTGACTGCGTGCTTCGGCAGAATACATTAATAAGTTACTTCAGCTTCTCCTAGATGGTACTCACTACTTTAGACTAATTTGCTTTCACTGGCAGTTTTCCCACACACATCAGGAAGTAGTAAAGGCAGCCTTCTCTGCAAGGGAATGTGAACCAGGACCAAGCATCATAAGGATGGCAGAAGCAGCTATGTACTGTGGAGAACATAGGTAGACTGTATTTGAATGAAAGTGGTGTGGAAGTGGAATAGTGACCTGGGTCACCAAGAGGTGCTGTATCTCCTACATTAACCCCAGTGATATAACAGGTCTAAGGTCAATACAAAGAGCCAAGACAGGAAGTTGAGTCAAGACAACATGGGACGAGACACAACATTTTTGGAATGTAGCTCAGGCAGAGACTAAGCTTGAAAGCTCAGCTCAAAAGAAAATCCCAAGATAATGGAAGGTGAGATGCCTGGCTGGGACTTCTTACAGCCACACAAGTGTCCTGTCAGAGCTGACACACTTCCTGGGTAGCTAAATCTCCAGTTGTAGAGAGGAGATATTGATATATTCAACTCTGACACTATGGTCAGGCAGAGGGTCACTAGGACTACTTTTGTAGGGTGTATAGAAAAATGCCATAAGAATTAATGCTTAGATTTATAGACTAGTAGAACCAGCACTGTGATGAGTTAGAGCAGCTATGAGAGTCAATAGTCCTAATATATTTGTCATCACAGGAAAAATGATTGGCATAGCAATTCTGAGGTAATTAGTGAGACAGTAATATTTACAAAAAGCATCAGTATGTGTGCCTTATTACAAGTAAAAAAGATAAAATACATACTGTGATGGTTTTAAGACTGTCTTTTTAATCTTTCTTCACAAAGCTCGAGCAGAAAAGCGAAAGAATGTAAATAAATCACTATTGGATGTAAGAAAGCAAAATAATGATTATTCTAAACACTGCCATTGGAGAGATAGAAATGTTTAAGAATCACTACTCAAAACTCAGTCTCAGCTTGCTCGGCTTCTTTCTGCTTCTCCTTCTGCCTTGGGAAGATAACCCTCACCCCCCGCCCCCAGCATACTGACCTTGACAAGCTAAGTCTAACAGCCTCTCTGCTTCTTGGCTCTCTCTCTGTCTTGTGCCAGGAAGGTCTGGGGGGAGTCCTTCTGGCTTGGACCCTTAGGGGGAACCCCAGGGGCTTGGTTGTGGTTTTCTGTTGATTGTTACTGTTTGTAAATGTTGTGAATAGTGTATATTCGTACATATTTGTTGCATTTCATCATAGATGTAGTTTTGCCTACAAATGTAATAGGCAATACAGTGTTGCTAATATATCACTGCATGTTCTGTGTCTGAACAGAACTATCGATAGTGTGTTAACTCACTGGGAGGGAAAGGCAGAGCTCTCTTCCACTTACTTGGTCCCACAGCCCAACACACAGAGAAATGGTAGAGATGAGACTATAGCACCTGCCATACCATCACAGACAGCAGGGGCAGCACGGAGGTAACCTTGGGAACAACTAAAATGTCAAGAAGAGACTCCTGTGAAAAGTGTCAAGAGAAGTTTAGAGTTTCTGGAGCACAATGTAGGTGCAACAGAGGATGTATGCACCAGAGAGCTTTTTTGCAGGCATTCTGCCCTCAAACAATTCTGGGGCAGACTGCCTCAGGCTTTGTGCTTGGTGGGTTCACTTCAAGGTATGCAGAATAAGGTATGCACCACTACAGATCAAAGACCCATTTATTTTCTAATTCCCAATATTTGTTCCACAAACAGTATTCAGAATCATAGATGTATTTTGTCCTGCTGTTGGAGTACTGTAGGTTTTCACTTTGACCAGCATTAATTTCCCACCTTTCTTCCTTCATGGTGATTTCACCCTTTGATCTTTTGATTTCCATCTCCATATGTTTGCATCAAAGAATCTTGCACCTGCAGCATATCAATAACCTTACAGAAGAGACTGCATGAGTGATTCACATTTATTGCTGCAAATCAAGAATGAAGAACTGAAGTGGCTTATGAAAGTAATTGTAATTTTCCATTCCTGCTGCACAAGCAAGACAACCAAATGGGTCACAGTCCAAAAAACATATTCAAATTAACTAGAGAATTCTAAAATAGAAATAAATAGGAATATTTACTTAGATCAAACACAGTACAGAAAAAAAATCATCAGCTTGTCACTATATGCACAGCCTTACTACTTTCATGGCTAAAATAAAATATACATTGAATTCAGAAGAAAAACAATGGACCCGATGTTACATTCCTGACATCAATAATATTTTGTCTGCAAAAGGCTCCTGGACTCAAGCTACGATACCCATATGTCTCCCTTGCTATTAAAATTTGAGTAGTAATGAATTCAGTAGGCTTTGAAGACCTCTGATCTGAAGATCCTGGCATAATTATTAAGACATCAAACAAACCTTTAAAAGTGTTTGAATACCCTTTGCTCTAATTTGCCTCATTCTAGACTATCATTAAACACTCTTCCTCCTCTTTTTTTTTTCCTCCCACTTATAAGTGCTTTAAATTTTGAGCTACAAAGAGAAATTGCAGAAGTTGGAGATATAAATTAATGTCTCACCTGATGCTGTTTCTAACTACTGTACTGACAGACAGGTTCTCTCTGAGAACTGCATGTTAGTTACCACTATATGAAAAATAATTTTAATTTAAATGTCTATCACCCTATGAGCACCAAACTGTGAATTTACAGCCATTCATTTACTGCTACTGTTCAGTCTTGACTGAGTGGGAACATAAAAAGTATGCTCAAACAGCATCCATGTTTGGAAAGCTTAAGGAAGGAAATATTGCAGCCACTCGTGTAGATGTGCATCAGCTCTTGAGGGTGCTTTTTGAAGAATTTTTAGTACAGAAAAAAGGTTTCTGCTACAGGAAGCTATATAGTAATTAAAAAAAAAAATCACAAATCACATCCTATCCTATCCAACACATGTAACTTCCATGTGTCTAAAGGATATGTGCAAAGTTAACTCAAGCAGCACTACGCATCCTTCCATTGCCTCTTGCGTATATTCATGAAAAACATCAGGATCTATATTCTTGGATATCTTTCCTGTAACATAGTTCTATTACCACCTTAGTAAAAATTGCTAAGAATTATGAAATTAGTACTTCAATATTTCTGCAAATATTTTAATTGACAAGATTTAGACTTCAACACACCATCATTAGATTTCAATCTTTTTCTGAGGAATAAAAGAGATTTAAGGTATAATATCATGACAACACTGTTATTTTGTAAGACTGGGACACATGATTTCATGCAAACTAGTAGTAGTGATAATAATGATTTTCTTATTTTCCATTAAATTTAAACTATTATTGAACTACATAAAAAAATATAGGCTAATCAAACTTCAAATTTCTCCCTCAAAATAGAAAATCTAAGTCACCAATTATTTGGATTTTTGATGCAACAATGTAGATTGGTCAGACAGAACTAAAAAATTAAAGTTACTCCTTTTTAACAGCCAACAGTGAGCCCAAAGAGCTGAGGTAATGAAGCATCTGACCAAAGCATATTAACTTTTTTTTTTAATTAGTGTATGATCAGAGTGTTGGTCCATCTCTTTTCATGGATTTCCCAGGTGATGTTTACCATGTGAGGGATGATCAAGTTTATCATAAGGATGTGCTGGATATTGCCCACTTCAGACATTATAACACTGGTCATAGGATTAAGATGATGTATATATGCATCATGATCATTTGTTATGAATGTTGCCCAATTTATGGGCAGAATAGTGAAGGAGATTTTTTCAGCTTTTGAGAATTTTTAACATCCTTAGGATGTCCAAGCCAGAATACTCGTGGTGCTGTGCCTCCTAAATATGTCCTAGGTCTTGTTTAGAGATACACACTTTTTCCCAAGAATACCACTCAGAGATTTGCCCCAAGGGTGTATAGTTATGAGTGGCAGGGTATATGGAAGAGTATGGACAAGTGCCTAGGAAATGGGTCATCTTCAATATTTTGGAATTTCACACCCAAACAAGTGAAGAACACTGATGAACTTGCAAAATATTTGGGAAAAAGTATGCTGTCAGTCTGGCAATTCCTGAAAGACACAAATCACTGCAATGTGCTGGGGCCTGGACCATGACTTCCAAGTCTTTCCCATCAATACTCAATATCTCCTATGGAAAGAGAAAGTCTCTGGGCCTAAAGACAGACCAATATGCACTGTGGCTACACAAACCCTGGCAGGAGGTGTTGCAGCTGAACCAGAGAATCAGCCTGTTCTGGTATCAGTCACCCCCATACAGAAAAAGAAATACAGAAGAAAATCAGTTCACTTCACAAGGAATGGTGATCAACCAAGATGATGAAAAGAACAGGAGGAAAAACCAGAGTTAACCACTGATCCCTATCCCCGTGTGAGATGCAAGGTGTGTGAAAAGATTTCACCTGCCATCCAGGCAAGCACAGCAGCATCTGTTCGCTTCAAGGCTGGGATAGTGGGAGACAAAAGTTTGGAATTAGAGGTAGGGAAGCCAAGCAGTGGGCATCCTGCTTAGGGAAGGGGGCACAAACCCTCAACCTCTAGAAGCTCTTTCTGTCAGGTGTGAAGGGAAGAAATACATTACATGTCACCTAGACAAGTGGCCACCATGGAGAGAGGTATCCAGTATTATAGAGCACTAGCTGTACTGGGGATAATTTATAACAATCAGAATGATGAACAGTCACTTGCAGATCCAGATAAAGTCCAGTGCACACCACTCATATGGCAGAAGTTTCTGCAAAGCATACCATCACTGTATATCAATTCACTGGTGGAAGTGTCCTGGAAAGATGGTCTGGGACAAACCATGGATGATCTGGGTGGCCAGCTCTGCGAGTATGAAGGAAGTGTCTCTTCTTCTGTAGGGACCAAGTTTCAACTGTGGAGAAACTATCTCAGAAATTCAAGCAATTCAAAGAGCACATGTTTTACTACATGTGGAATAACTGCCGGTCTTACTGTGAGACAAGAATGTAAGTTAGTTTAGTGTGCTTTGGGAGAAAGGTCAAGATTCTTACAACCAAGAGATTATGTTATCTCTGGGAATAAGATTCATGGAGCTGGTCTATCAAACAACTGAAGGAGGGAGTAATGTGAAGAGAAGATAACCCTGTTCCCCTAGAACTAATGAAGCAAGGCTAAAACAACAAAATGGACAGCTTCAGAATTAATTTTGAAAGCTATCATGCTTAATTAACTGCAATTTGAGTATTGTGGTTTGCATCCCTTAGTGTCATAATTAGCCAGAGTACATGCTAAACATACATGGCTTTGTTACTCAACTTGCCACACAAATCCTGCAAAACATCACCTAGAGGGGATAGACAACCAGGGATAGAGTTTAAAATGAGAGGAATATTTAAAATGAGAGGAAATATTTAAAATGAGAGAAACATCTATGGTGTTAATGAAAGCCCATGGATTTATCAGAGACAAGGACAGTCAGTGGGATGTGCTTCTTTTCCTGCATGCAAGACTGGGATGCCTTGTTGGCAAGAACTGTGTGTTCAGTATATGGCTTAACTATTGCTGGCATTACCATTTCTATCACACCTTAGCACTCTTGCAAAGATCTTCATCTCAGACTTTATTGGATCTTACCTGGTATTTATTAATTTAAACTTGATCACTTGCAGTTAGTGCATTTGTCACCAGCAATCCCAAATCTGTTGTATCTGTTGTTTCAATAAATTAAATCTATTATTTTAACTTTTCTCAACCTGTGTTAGTGTCAGTCCTTACTGAGAGACTGGAAACATTTATTTTGTAAAATAGTACTTTCTGTAAGAGTCCTGGCAGATGTCAGGTTCTTACCCATAATTTGACACTCTCAACCTGTACAGTCCCTTAGCTCTTTGGATCAGGCACTCACTTGTCCAAGAGGGAAAATCTAGGAAGTACACATATGGGACGTGGGCCCCATTTAAACTGAAGATTGCCATTGGTGGGGTTCTGCTGTTTCTCTGATCCTACAAGACTTGTTTTCATCTTCGGTACCGCCGTGTTCCTTATTGAGTGCTTAGGGTACATTAGTTGCATTTTGCTTAGGATTGGGCTCTGTTTTCCGGTTGTGGGTAGCTTTTGGGATTGTGCCTTGCTTTTGGTTTTCCCTCCTTATGGTGTTTTCACGCAACCTCGCCTGCCTTTATAAAAAAATAAAGTCATACCTGACAGCACTGTGGTACACATAATTAATTCCTCATCTGAAAGAACTCACTAAAGTGGGACCCTGCCTTCAGCCAAATGGAGGAAAGGGACAGTCATGTTTACTGGACTATGTGGATCCAATGGCCTTGCAGGTCAGACCCACAGGACTGTAGGACTCTAGTAGATACCATTGCACATTGTACCCTAATGCCATTAAGCTACAGAGGGCTCAAACCCACCTATACTTCTGGGTTGACAGGGACATCCCAAAATCTAAGTGTGTTGGAAACTGAAATGAGTCTAACTGGGAATAAATAGCATAAACACACCATCATGACTGGCCCAGAGGTTGCATGTATCCTTTGCATAGACCATCTCAGAACAAGGTATTACAAGGACCCCAAAGAGCAGCAGTGGGCCTTTGGTATAGCTGCTTTGGAGACGGAGGGGAATAAATGGCTGTGCATGATGCCCAGTCTCTGAAGACCCTTCTGCAGTTGATGAGGGTAAAAGATACCAGTCGCTACCACAGCAGAGCACTGGTCACAATATTGCACCAACCAAGATTCCCAGATTCCCATCCATAAAATAATCCATTGATTGGAGATCAAAGGAGTGATCAGCAGAACCTGCTAACCCTTCAGCAGCCCCAAGAGACCAGTCCAAAGTTCTAAGTGGGAATGGAGGATAACAGTAGACTGCTGTGGCCTGAATAAAGTTAAACCAGCAATGAGTGCTGCCTTGCTGGCCTGGACTTGCAAACAACTGGAGTCAAAGGCAGCCAAGTGGTATGCCACAACTGATTTTTTAAATGCATTCTTCTCTATTCTAGCATCAGACTGTAGGCCACAGTTTGTTTTCACTTGGAGGGGCCTCCAGTTCATCTGGAATCAACTGCACCACAGGTGAAAACACAACTCCACCATGGACTGATCCAGGCTTCACTGGAACAGGGTGGAGCTCCAGAACACTGGCAGCACATTGATGATGTCATCGTGTGGGGTGACACAAGGTAAGAAATTTTTGAAAAAGGGAAGAAAATAATCCTTCTGAAGGACAACTTTACCATTAAATGAATTAGGGTGAAGGATTGCACACAGGAGATCCATTTTCTAGGGATAAAAGGCAAGACGGACATCAGCACATCCCAATAGACATGATTAAGTAAGTAGCAGCTATGTTTCCATCCAACAATTAAAAAGAAACCGAGTCTTTCTTGGGCACTGGGGGTTTCTTAAAGATGCATATTCCCAGACTACTGTCCGATTGTGAGCTCTCCCTACTGAGTGACCTGGAAGAAGAATAATTTTACATGGGGCTGTAAGCAGTGACAGGCCTTTGAACAAATTAAATAGGAGACTGTGCATGCAGTAGCCCTCAGGCCAGTCCAGACAGGACAAGATGTTAAAAAAGTGCTCTACAGTGCAGCTGGGACTGCACCTGGACCCTCTGGCAGAGATCACACCAGGAAACCCAAGGTCGACCCCTAGGATTTTGGACTCAGAGACAGTAAGGCTTCAAGGCCAACCACACTTCAGCTGCAAAACATTGGCAGCGTATGACGGAATTCAAGCCGCCTCAGAACTAGTTGGCACAGAAACACAGCTCCTTCTGGCAGGCTGACTTCCAGTGCTGGGGGGCATGTGCAAAGGAAAGGTCTCCTCTAGGCACCATGCAACTGATACTTCATGGAGTAGGTGGGTTGTGCTGATAACACAATGGGCTTGAATAGGGAGCCCTAGCTGCCCAGGAATCTTAGAAATTATCACAAATTGGCCAGAGGACAAAGATCACCAGATAAGGAGGAAGTAATGTACTGAAGAGACCCCGTTGTATAACAACCTCCCAGATAATGAGAAAGGATATGCCCTGTTCACAGGTCCTGTCACATTGTGGAAAAATTGGATGCTACACTGTATTATAAAAACTACACTGAAAGCAATAGAGGGTGGGACCTTTAAAAAGCAGTACAAGTATTTAGCACAAGTCACCTGGTTAGTTAACACCAGAGAATCTGCCATTAAAAATTTCTGCCCCTGCCTAATCAAAATATCCACATACTATAGAATGGGATAAATTCCCCATAGCACATGTTAGGAAGGACAATCTGGATTATTCCTGCTTCAGGCAAAGCCAAATCCATCCACAGGAACCTCAGAGAATGGAGAATTTCAATGTTTACTTGCCAGACAATGAAATTTGGAGTGAGAAGAGACAGCAAATTAATTTGTATAATTTAATTATTAAATAGTTTTGTTTAGGATGAAGTAAATGGTATAGAATAATGAGTGGATAATATCTGGGGTTCAGCTAGGATGGGGTTAATTTTCTTCGCAAGAACCTGGGAGGGGTCACATCCCAGATAGCCAACTGAACCAACTAATAGGTTATTCAATACCATATCTCATGCCTGGGATGAGAGGGTCTCGGGCAGGGCAATCACAATGGTTTCAGAAGTGATGGATTTTGGTGTGTGCAGTGTTGGTGAGCCACTAGGGTTTCATGTCACTCCCTTTATATATTACTTCATTAGTATTATTTTTATTTGTTTTCTTCATTCTTTGTATTGTTCTATTAAAGTCTACTTGGTGTTTTGCCTTTTCTCCCAACTTTCCCTCCCATCCCATTTGGGAGTGGGGAGCTTCACTAGTTGTGTGAGCAGCTGTGTGGGACTTATTTACCAGCTGGTCCTTTCCTTAGTCACAAGAGCAAGATCCCACACAGACATCCACGGTGATATGTATAGTGTCTCAGACAGAAGCTAGGCTGCAGCCTGAACTCCATCACGGTAGTAATATAAATAATATTTATTCAGTGCTCAATTAGCTAACTGCATTTTTAAGTAACAGCAAAACAAGGACATATTATCAATTCATCAAACTTATGTTTAATGCATAACTAAATGTATGTATTATGTACCATGAAGCAAGACAAACACACACATAATGAACACACAGATTAATGAACCAAACTAACATAAGCTTTCTCAGTTGAATGATTTCCCACTCAACAAGCTCTCTGACTGACATAAGTGCACCTTTTATTAAGTAAAATATTTTTCATGTCTAGAAGAAGTAAGGTGTGGTCACCCAAGCAGAATATTTATTAATGCATGAACTTATGTTAATAAAAATATTAGGTTCTCACCTAGGCTTTTGATATCCATAATATAAATTTCAGAACTCCCATAGTTGTAAAACACAATACAATAAAGTCAATTTACTCTTTGCAAATATATTCAGCTTTAGCCATCACACATATAAAAGAAAAGTAGAAACTTATTGTAAACTCTTAACATAACTGACAGTTCCAGGAAGAAATAATTATAAACATACAAGCAACATACACAAGGACAATGTCATCAATAAAACCATTTATTTGAAAAGCATTTCTGTATTTCAAAACTACAAAATCCTGATTAACAACTGCCAGGGGCACTTACGATACTGACAAAACCAAACTTTGCACATCAGGGTAATGATGCTAGTGGTCTCACCTAGCTTACTGGCTTGTAACAAAGACACAGAATTTAGAAGTTTCTGCAAGAACAAAACGAGTCAAACTGAACCAGTGGGTTAACCTGGCTATTTTCCCAACACAGGAGTGAGGGAAAAGTAACACAGAAAAAAATTTGGGATTGAGACAAAAAAAAAAGTGAGAGAAGAATATAGAGTTTACTGATAAAAAATCAGATAAACATGGTACAAAATAATTACCTTAGCCTATTTGCAGGAGCAACATGGCACAAAGCAGCAACCAAAGAGAAGCGAGCAAGCCAAAATCCCAAGCCAGAAAACTACGGCCCTATTCCTCCTTGTCACCTCACCATCTCAGTGGGAAAGAGCCACACCCAAAAAACCCCAGAACCCAGAAGCAGCAACCAGAACAGGAAGCCTTCCATGTTGCAATCTGAACTTCAAGCCCCATAATACTTTGCTCCAGTCAGCACTTTCATTTTTGAAACTGGCATGACTGTATGAATAACATCAGCAGGTTCAATTCAATCCATGACAGTACTCAACAGATACAGGATCATCAGGACAACTTTTGCAAGATGATCTTCAAATGTTTTCAGGAACTTCTCTAAGTTCATACAGTATCATTAGTGAAAACAAAAATCGACACAAACTCAGAGACAGACGCTAGAGCAGATGGGCAAGTGCTGGTAGCAGGAGATGTAAGTAAATTTTGCCTCAGCAAGCCTCTATCCTGCCCTGTGATGCTGAAACAAAACTTAACCGGGTGAGCTTTTGAATTTTAATGAGTGCTTGGAAAGGTAGAAATTATACCTATTTTGTCCATAAATCAGTGACAGGTCAAGTCTTTTTTGTGAACCTGCATGAGGATTCCTTTCTTTCTCATCACAGGTGTCAGCAGCAGTTCTGACACCTCTTTAGGGGGTACTGTGAATTTTTGTTATTTTATAGGAAAATAGAAGCTGTAATTTGAATGATTTTCCTTTCTCATGGTTGTAAAAAGATAATGAAATTGCTCTGCAAAGCTTTCACAACATAGCCTGAACTCTCAAAATGCCTAATCTTTACTTAGAATATAAACATGCTGCTTTTAAGTATCTCTATGGTCATGCCTTGAACCACAATTCATAGCCTCTTCCAATTTCAATTCACAGAACTGACCATTTCTTTGTACTTTCTACTTTCCTTGTGCTATGCAAAGCTATCTGTTTGCTTCAAGGCAACACAATCAGATTACTTGTGAATGAAGTTGTGATGGATTTACTAAGAAGTAACAGAAACCAAGTTAAGAATAACAGAAGAAAATGGGATGAAACATGAGTGATAAATGTACTCAGAAATTTAGGGGAGAAACCAGGAATGTCTGGCAGAAAGATTCATACATTCTGTCTGATAGAGTAATTTCAGCATAAACTAATATTTTGTTTTACAAATCTTTTGCTAGATAGAGAGTAATGTTAAGTAACATGCCTAGTTTCTCTCCATGTAGTATTAACTATCCCTGGCCATGTAAAGTCAGTTAAGGCAAGCCTTCCAAGTGAAAATTATGTTTAATCTCCATAGCTGGAGGTGTTCAAACATTAATATAGGTCAGCATGAAACCATTATATAGGTTGCTTTGCAGCAAAACTTTGTCCTCAACACTTTTCCTTTGGATATTTATGATATTCTTCTGTCAACCTGACAATTCCACTAATTTTATGTCAGTGGTCAGCTCCATTTAGTTTAAGGGTATTACTGCAGCTAAAACAGAGGAATTGGGCATTATAGCATCTTCCACCATTTATGACATGAAGAGTAAAGGAGTCACAGTGAGAACACGAAAGAGTGATCAACTGATGTAGGTACAGTCAGTCTGAAGGTGAGTCTTGAGTTTAAAGACTGAGGTCTGTTCTTCGAGAAACAACAAAGGCCAAATTTCTCTGTGCCTGTATATTTGTTAACATTTCTTAAACATAAATCTCTGTTTACCTGTATCAAAACCTTTTCTCTCCTTTAAAGGAACGCCTAGTATACAGGTGACACCTTCTGTCATGTGAAAATCAGATAATTTTATTAATTTATATGAATTCATAATTCACAGCTCACACATTTTATAAAAAGAGAAAGTACAAAGTTGTTTCCTTAAAATTGCTATTGGTTTTTGGACCCTTTTATACTTGTGGTAAAAAATATCCTTTTTTTTTTTTCCTGGGATCTAACCAATGCCTCATCATTTTTACATCAATAAATTAAAGACAGTGATAATTATTGCGTGACTGGGCATTTTCTCCAGGGTGATGGTTAACAGTTTTCTAAAGGAATCAGTAAAAACCTTGACTTGGAAGGGATAATCACACATGTTTTGATGGATTGGACAATGCCTACTTCCAAGGTCCCTTAAAAATCCTGTTGCCATAGATTCAGGATCTGACTTATCTTCCCTAACAAATATTGCTGATTCTGGGATATTCTAATTGATATTCTGGGATATACTCACTGATATATTTCTTTAATTTCAATCACATCATTTAGTTGGCTTTGATTACTGATACAAATTGTTATGAAATTATCTGAAGTATTTTTAAATTTGTTATTTTTATTTCTGCTATTTAAACTTCTTGATCTTCTGTCCATTACTTACTCTAAATACTCTCTTTTTACATATTTTGAAACTCTTTCTTCCAAAATCACCATTTCAAGGGCCATTGTGTTACCATCAAAAAAATATATTTGGCTTGATAAATACAGTTACTTTGTGTTACTGTCATCTCTGGCAGTCTTGAGTAACTGTCTAACTTTGTGTAGTTTCTATTTTCACATGTTCAGGGACATTATTCATTATGCCAGAAATATCAAGAAGTTACTTATATAGGAATATTGTCCTATGTTTGAGCCATGAGCTGTCCAGGACAGCAGGACAGGAAGGTATTTTACCCCAAAGGGAGTAAAATAAAAACACTTGCACAGAACTGGTGGTTAAATTTGAATGCTATTTGCAAATATATACAGAAATACAACAGATATTCAGGGAAAAGGAATATGTACACAAATAAATCCCAGTTCTCCACCATTCTATTCCTTTCATTTCTCCTTTCCTCCTGTGGAAGGAGATCACCCTTCTGTGATTCTGTAATCCCTGAATTTCAATTTATACTTTCCAAGTGGTTTCCTGTCATCATTAATTATGCTAATGAGTAAATACAAAAGTTGTGACATCATAAAATACCCTATAGATCCAATAACTGCCTGATTACAACCTTCTCATTACTCATCAGTTGTTATTTTTACCCCTAAAGACAATAAACTCTACATGATAAATGGCTACTGTCAAAATCAGCAGCAAATAACTTGCTTTTCTAAGAGGAAGAGTACTTTACATGTACCTTTGTTAAAACTACAAGCTGTTGAAAAGATCTAACATTGTCCTTTAGCATTTACATCCTTCTCCATCAAATCACCAATTGATGCAAATAGGATGCAGATTTTTAGTTAATGCTCTGAAGAATTTCAACCTTAAAGACAGGTTAAGAAAACAAAATGGCAGAGATGCTGACAGACATCCTGATCTCCTTCCACAGGAGGAAAGGAGAAATGAAAGGAATAGAATGTTCCTTAAATAGCAGAGTATTTATGCAAAAATTATAGATGTCCTGAGCACTTGAAATAAATGCACTACAGACTATGTATAACATTGAAAATTTGCTATTACCCAAGACATTTCCATGGTTTTATTATTAAAAAAATTAGAAAATTAGTAGCTTTCTTGTATAATTCTCATATGTTTGTGTGTGTCAGGAACAATTTTGCACTCCACTTGAACACTCTCCCAGAAGCTGCACTCTGCTATCTCTGCTAAGGGCTGAAGTCTTAGAAGCTTCCTCAAACTATTTTGTGCCTGGCATCTAAATATAAGCTATATATGCCCTAGAAAACTTAGTCAAATATAAAGTAGCAGCTACTTTGTAGAACTGAATTTAAAATTCCTGTTGAAATTTCAAATAAATGAGACTTGTTTCCCAGACAATGAATTCAAAATAATAGTCTAGGGCAAATATTCACCCTAATTTAGAATACTACAGCAAGCTTGAGAGACACAATTAAGACATTCCCTCTAAAATTCTCCTTCCCTTCTGTCCCAGTGACAAAAGTAAAGAATTCCACCTAATTCTTTACATTGATCTATTTCAGGTCTCCATCATCAGCCTTAGAAAGAGTTTTTCTTCAGGTTTGGAGTATCCAGCATGAGTGCCTTTGATGGTACTAGCAACACAAAGAAAGAAGGAAATGCATTAGTGCCATCATTAAGAGGGAGTTAAGCATCACTTAGACGTTATTGTGGCCCTTTGCAAAGAAGGAGGTCTCAAATAGCAGAGAGCATACACAACCCATAAGTAGAGAGGTGTTTTCACGTTTACATTTGGAGGAGTGGACACTCTACTACAGTCCAAGTAAGGTCGTGGACTGTAGTATCAGACATGATAATATGTGACTAAGGAATGGAGGTAATATTCATCATCAGGAGCTGTGTGAACATTTAAATGTGTGAACACCTAAAACTCCAGCTTTGATTCCCTGGGGCTTGGAATCTTCCTATAAATTTGAGCAGACACATGTCCTGTTTTTAACATGATTGTACCTAAACAGAGAGGGACTGCAAAGTATCATAATAGTTATCTGGAGACCAGGTGAGATTTCTTTAGAAAAAGAAGGAGACATGACTTTTGCATTTATCAGATAGAAACTGGAAGAGAGAATCTGGTGCTTTCTGGGAAAGTGAAGGGTTTCCCAGCTACCTGGTGTTACAGTATGAGCAAGCAGATAGCAGAATGAAAAGGAATAATGCTGTTGCCATTCAGTGGTCCTTTACCCAATCACTATGCTAGAAAACAAACACTGTAAAACAGCAGCTAATTCTGGGAAAAGATAATGGTGAGAAACAACAAAAGTCACAGGAGTAACCCATATGTTTGATAGACAGGTTTACAGAAAGACCTGCAGAAGTCTTTGGACACACAACAGTGTGATACCTGCTGAGACCTAAATGTCTCAGATGTATGAGAAAGGGATGCAACACAATGAATAAATAAAGAGCAGTCCCTGAAGGATGAGTTGTCTCTGTACAGCTGACTTCCCCTTGCCTACAAGCTCCCCAGTTAACATTGCTACCTTACAGCTACTAAGCTTACCACCTTCTAGAACTTTTTTAAGTTTTATTGAAACTTAAGGTTTCTTTGGTTCTTCTCATGCTATAGGCCTTGCCATGGGAAAGTACAGTCCAGTTCATTGTATTTTCATCTATATTATGTGTTGTAGTGATTTTTTAGTATAATTCGGTGTGTTAAAACATTTTTTTAGTAGAATCATAGAATTATATTGGTTGAAAGATACTTTTAATATCATCAAGTTCAGCTATTACTGAACTCTAAAGCGTGTGCCTAATCACCACATCTACACATCCAGAGAGATCCTGGAGGATAATTCCAGGAATAGTGACGGTACAGCTTCTCTGGGCAGCCTGTTCCAGCATTTGACAATCCTTTTGGCGAAGAATTTTCCCCTAATATCCAATCTGAACATCCCTTGGTGCAAGTTGAGGCTATTTTCTCTTGTTCTATCAACTATTACTTGGGAGAATAGACTGACATTCATCTTGCTACATCCTCCTTTCAAGTAGTTGCAGAAAATTATAAGGTCTCATTTGCTCCTCCTCTTCTCCAGGCTAAACACCCCCTGCTCACAGGACTCGTTCTCTAGGCCCTTCACTAGCTTTGTTATCTTAATTTGGATGTACTCCAGCATCTCAGTGTTCTTGTAGTGAGAGGTGCAAAACTGAACAAAGTAATTGAGGTGTGGCCTCACCAGTGCCAAGCACAAAGAGACTTCCTTAGTCCTGATGACCACACCATTTCTGATGTGAGTCAGGGTGCTGCTGGCCTTCTTGACCACCTTAGCACATTACTGGCTCATATTTAGCCAGACAAGTCCTTTTCCACTGGGAAGCTTTCCAGACACTGTGCCTCAAAGCCTGTAACTTTGTGGTGACCAGGTGCGGGACCCAGCTCTTGGGCTTATTGAATCTCATACAACTAGCCTTGGCTCATTGGTCCAGCCTGGTCAAATCCTTTTGTAGAGCCTCCCTGCCTTCAAGCAGATGGACACAGATGCCTAACTGCATCTGCAAATGCCATGACAGTGCCCTTGATCCCTTCATCCAGATCAGAGATAAAGTTATTAAAGAGAATTTGCCCCGATATTGAGCCTTGAGGAACATCTCTTGTGACCTGCTACCAGCTCTATTTAACCCCAGTCTCCACTGCTCCTTGGCCTAGACCAGTGATTTTTTTTATCCAGTGAGTCTTACATTCATTCAAGCCATGAGTAACCAGTTCCTCTAGAATAGTGTGGGAAACAGTACATTTTTTACATTTGCATTCTTTAGATATCAGGTTCTTAAATAACAGAAGATGGTCTACATGTTGATCAAAATTAGCTTTTGCACAGATATTCCCAAATGTGACACCTCTTGCATCCTTACAAGATATTCCATAGACATTCCACTGTTGTTATCCTTCTCCTACTCTCTTAGGAAGAGATTTTGCACCATAACCATCCTTCTCAGCCTCTGAGCAGCTGATCTTGGCTGCTGTGGAAGATCTGCAGAAATTAACAGGATCTGGTAAAAATATTCCATAATCATTGGTCCAGCCACTTAGATGACCTTAGTTAGATGTGGTTCCTGGTTTAAGAACAGGAATAATTATTTCATCTCCTGTTTCTCAGGAACCAGCATGATGGATCAACCATTGTGTAACAATTGAAAACAATACCATGTCTTAGCTTATTCTCCACTAAACTTAAGGTAGGTAACAATAATGATGTTTAGATATGCTCTTTATAAAGCCTCAAACAAAAATATTAAAACCTGTGCCAAATTCAAGGATACTATCTGTATGAGATCAAAGATGAAAGCCTTTCCAGAGTTAAATGGCAGACACTTTTGATCTAGAAATTACTTTCCATCCAAAAATCTGGGAACACTGTAACATAAAAAGACTAAAAAGAAAGTTTAAAAAAAAAACAAACAACAACCTGGAACAGGTTAACAAAAGGGTTAACTTGACTGCTTCTCCACCTTCCCCTGTTTCCTCCTCTGCCACTAGAGAGAGATAAAAAGAAGGGAAGTGAAGAATTTTGGTTGAGCTACACAAAATGATTTATCAAACAAACAAACAAGTCATCTAGCCGTCTGTGAATCTGTAAGCTAGATGCTGGAAGAAACATTTTGAAGATGTTTGTTCCCTTGTTGACCTTTCAAAGTGACATGCAGATTTCAAGATGGCTTTGTATGTTTATTTGAGATGATAAAATGCTGCTTTAGTATCAATACTCATCTGGTTAGAAAGGTATTCCTACAGGCAAATGCCTACTTTGGGAGCCTAAGTATTAACAAGTCTTCTCCTAGCTCCTGTTAGCTAAAGAGCAATTCTAGACCAAACATCCATTTCCTACAAGATATCACAACTACTGAGTAAGTTATACTGACCTAAGTACAGAATGTTTTTTATCCCTTGCACTATCCAGCAGATCATCACCACATAAACACAGAAAATGTTTTAAGTAAGTATTTAGTAAAAAGCTATCAATTTTACCTGCTATAATGTTACCATCAGTACCACAAAACTGAAACTGTACAACAAACTCCTAGTACCATGGCATTCCTGAGGAGAATTTCCAAGAAACAGCAAAACAAATTCCCAGCTCATGCCAGTGGATCGGCTCTGACAGGTTCTTAGTTGCCAGGGTCTCCTTCCCACATGGGGACCAAAATAAAGAATGTTTCAATGAACTCTTCCTCAGAAGGTGGTGAGAAATTCAGCTGCTATTATTGCAATCACTATTTGTTGACATACAGAAGGAATACTAAATGGATACTAATAGACAATTTCAGCAGCTCACAGAATTTCTTGGAGATTGTTCAGGCTCTGATGTTGTAATTCATACTGAATAACATTATTTGGAAATGACCGGTAGATATTTATGAATGGAAATAGGTACATTGTTCTGAGCAGAGCAGAAAACACCACTTCTAATTGTATTTATTATGTGATAAGGAGTTGAGAATACAGGAATTACTGTTTTATTAAGACGGTTATTAAGGGAATTCCCTTAAAGTATACATACAAAATAGGAAATGAGAAGTCTAATTTATAAATCTTGTGAAAGACTTGAGCCAAAAAAGTAATCTCTAGAAAACTACTTACAGGTACATTGTAGGAAGATATTAACCTTTAGCAACTTTTGAGAAGGCTATGTTTTGTCTTTGAGTTGGAAAGAATGTAAACATCTTGTAACTGAAGAGAAAGACTAGGCAGAAGTTGACTGGATATGTTGAGAAGCTTGTTTGTCAGTATTAACCTATTGTATGCTTTGCTTTGCTTGGACCTGTGTCAGTGAAAGGATAGCCAATTGGGATGTGACAGCTCTGTATTAGAAATGTATATAAGCTGACTATGTAACACAGTAGGCTTTTGCTTTGGCTTTGCTTTGCTTTTGCTTGTGCTTAGTGCTTTGTTTAGTTGCTTAGGCAATAAATGCTTTCACCTTTCACAATAAGAGTCTTCTTGCCTTGTCTTCACCTAGAAACATCTTAACATGCGGCCTACGAAGAATAGTGCATGCTGCCGTTATAGTACATAGCACTGAAAATTAACTGCAATATCTGCAGAGACTTTACTGAGTCATTCAATAGGGAATACAATGACATGTTTTCAGGGTAGTACAGTAAAGGGTCATTATATGGTTTCACATGGTTTAGCAGCTCTTTTGGTGAGCATGATCTCATGTTCCTTGTACTACTACAGAACACCACTGTGGCAGTTTAGGCTGAGTGCCTCCTGTTACTGCCACATAAAGTTACACCTCTGGTGTCCTGAGTGTTCAACCCAATAAGGTGGACACAGGAAACGGCGTATTTCTACCCATAAATCCTACGCCCTAAAAATCCATCTGAAAAGTCATTCTCTTCTACTTTCTTCCCTCTTTGCTCCCGTGGGAGATGCTTCCCTATCGGGTAATGGTGAGGGAGTATCTTAAGGCCTCTTAGGACTGCCTAGGCCTAATGCCAGGAGGAGAAGCGGGGGGCAGTCTCAGACCTGGCCAGCCTGAGACTAGCCTAGCAGTGATGGGGGGGGGGGGGGGGAAGAAAGAGTCCTGGGGTTTTGGTATACCCTCAGGTGGACAGAAAGGAAGAGTTGGGAGGTCTTTGAGTGTTGTGTAAGGGACTCTGTATGCTTTGGGATATCTTTGCACTATGTTTGTAATTTCTGTAGTTTCACCAATTGCTTTTCCATTTAAACGTTCCATCACTCTCCAGTCCGTTTGTGTGAGTGTCATTCTTTTGTCCCTTTCGGGGCAAGAGAGGATCTGTCTGGCCTCCAACCAGGACAACTGCATTTAAGCATTGTCCGTGTTATGAATATTATTACTAATTATTACTAATATTCATAAGAATATGTGATTTGTGTCAAGTGTCAAGAGTGAAGTTCAGGGAACTTCTTTTAAAAGATCGCAAAGAGCTGTTTTCAAAAGGCTCAAATTGACTTCTAACCAGACAGACCAAAGATAAAAGCGGCCTTGCCTGGCTCTGCCTTGGCATGTGTGGATTTCAGGTAAGAAACCCTGTGAATGTGGGAGGTTTTTCAGCGTTCTGTGAGAAAGATTGTCTCACTCTCTGATCCTGTTCTTCTCCTGAGCATCCCAGAACGTTCTGGGGACTCATTGTCATATCCCTGCCCTCTATTTAACATAAGCCTGTTTATCTAAATGAGATAGCTATATAAGAAGGAAAAAAGCTATTGCTGTTGCTGTATTTTCGTCCCTTTTTCTCAGCCCAGCACGCTGCTTTGCTTGCCCTTGTTCCTAATAAAATTTTAAAAGACATTTTTGGCTAGTGTATTTATGACAATTTTTGGTGCATTCGCAGGGAAAGATTTGATTTTTCTGTCTTTCGGCCTCATCTGAAGGGGCCCCCACCAAAAGTTCCGGTGGCTTCAGTGTGGCTTCGGAGGATAGGAAATCAATGCTTTCTGACCCCGAATAAGAGCAGGCAAAGAAATTCCTTTTGTTCAATTGTCAATACGTTATCCCTTGTAATACTTTGTGCATGAAGATCTGGACAAGGGTGAGGAAAATGTATTCCGTCCAGGGAGGGAGATTACTTGGCTACTTGTGTTTGTTTTCAGCTACCTATTTGAGTTCCAAAGTGATTGGGATTCGGGATCTCTTAGTTGCGGCTTCTGTCTGAGCCATTCGCCAGGGTCGTGACTCTTGGTAACCTTGGTTACCAGTCTGTCAAAGATCGAAGCTTAAGTGCTTGAGTTTAGGTACTTAAGCAAATCCGCAGGTGGGAGTTGGGATCCTTCAGCTTGCATGAGTTTTTTTTCGGTAGCTATGAAATAGTATTCGCAGGTGACAATTATTGAGGTTCTTTCACTTGCATGAATATTTGCGGTAGCCATGAGGCAAATTAATTAAGAAAATGGGACAAAAGAAGAGTAAATCTTTAGAACAGAAAGGTGGAAAGCTTCTAACCTTTATCCCCTCGGAAAGCCCACTCGGTTTGATAGTACAGTTTTGGGGGAAATGTGGGCTGTTAAAAGGTAAATTAAAGGAAAAATGATGCACTACTGTATGAAGATATGGCCAAAAGAACCATTAAGATTATGTGTATATTGGCCTGTTTTTGGATCTTTTGAGAACTGGGTTTGTCAAACACTGAATTTTCATTTGAACTCTAAAAAGCCTTTTAGTCAGGAAGAGAGTGAATATGCTGCTATTTGGCTTAGGGCCTCATGTCCTTCCCCCATTCCAATATTAGCTTTAAAATCTGAAGATAAGAATGAATACAAGGAAGAGGATAAAGATAGGGAAAAGGAAAAATGGGAACCCTTGGATAACCTACCGCCTCATTATTATCGGGGCAGGGGTCGAGGTCCCCCAAATCCAACAGCTCCTCATCTGACCCCTCCTCATCACCCACTCGAACAAGAAGCAGGGCTAGGGATGAACAAGAAGAAAGTAGTGTAGAATTACATCCACTCAGGGAAGTGCCCCTGGGGGTTGCTCAGGGAGGAATAGGAAGAAAGAGATGAGTGCTTTGTTGGATGACCCTTTAGGTGTAGCTGAGAGATTGGATCAATTTTTGGGTCCTAACACATATACCTGGAGAGAGGTACAAGCAATTTTGAGTATTCTATTTACCGCAGAGGAAAGAAATTTGATCAGACAGGCTGGAATGAAGATATGGGAGAGACAAAACCAAAGGGGACCACCGGGAGATCAGAAGTGGCCTAATCAAGATCCTGGGTGGGACCATCAACAACCAGAGACAGAATATGAGTGACCTGAGGACTATATTAATACAAGGAATTAAAGAAGCTGTACCCAGGGGAAAAAGTATTGATAAAGCTTTTAGTGAACAAGAGAGAAAGGACGAGTCTCCCACTGAATGGATGGAAAGATTAAAGAAAATTTGCAAATGTATTCGGGAATAGACCCCAATTCTGCAGCTGGAGTGATACTTCTCAGAACGCAGTTTGTAGCAAAATCATGGGGAGATATTAGAAAGAAGTTGGAGAAGATCGAGGATTGGCAAGACAGAGGGTTAGAATTATTACAAGAGGCTCAGAAGGTATATGTAAGAAGAGACGAGGAGAAATAAAAGGCTAAAGCTAAGTTGTTTGCAACTGCTGTAAGGGAAAGCCTGAAAACGCTAGGAGTAGAAACAGAGTGACAGGGTTCAGAGGAAAAAGTTACCATTTGCTATTACAGCAATAAAAAGGGGGCCTTAAGCTAATGATTGATAGCTTAATGACAGCTTATAAATGGTGGGACAAGAACTTTTTCCTACTCCGCATCTTCTCACCCCTTTTCATTCCGCCCCTTTACTCTCTGTTCTCTCCCCTACGCTTGCAGGCAGCTGCAAGCTGCAAAATTTAAAGTAATGGCTTAAGTTCAAAAAGAAAGATATTTTAGCATTTTGTGAAAGTAAACTTGATATGGGTAGTGTTTTTGGTATTATTTTTGATTGTATGAAATTTTGGACACTTACTCTTTTGATATTTGTAGTCGTTGATTTTTTGCACTAACGATAATCATTAATAAGTAGGTGTAAGTTGTTTTCTAGGTTTGTAGGTTAAGGGTTTTTTTTGGTTCAAACTTTTCTTTTTGGATGTGCAGGCAATTTAAAAAAAAAAAAAAAAGAGATCTGTAAAGAAATTTTCATTTTGAAAAGTGCGCTTTATCTGATATACCCTCTTTTTGCACTTTTCCTGTACATTACCTTGATGGTTTAATTTTAAGTTTTTAGGATGCTTTTTGGTATTGGCAGGATTTAAGAGCTTATTTTAGAAACGTTATATAATGTTGTTTTGGTCTTTGTGTTTATAAAGGTTTTTAAGATAAGGATTTTATTCCTGATGCCAGCATGGCAAAGTACCAGACTCAAAGGATGGAACAAACAGTAATGTCCATGAATCTGCAAATTAACAGATCTGAAGCAGATCACACGAGTGTCCTTCCCCGAGGAAACCTCCTATTTGGGGCTAAATATCTCAATGCTTTAATATTGTGTAATTAGGGAATATGTTTATGTGTGGATTTATATGTTGACTCACTGGAAGGTTAAACAATAATATCAAGTGGTTATTCAGGAAAGACTTTTGGGATTTTAAAGCTGTTGTGGACTAAAGTCTAAAAGTGACATTCCCCTTATTATGTTTTGCATGTTAAGGGCCCCACTATTTTTTTCAAGGCTACTGTGCCTTGAAGTGCCAGTTTTATCTGTCTAGTCCAGCACATCCCTCATTATTATGAAACCTACCCTGGGGGGGTTGTGAGTTTTTCAGGTCTGGCATATTGCTGAATTTGGCAGCTTAAAAATTTTTTCATGTTACTATTGATACATTTTCCTTAGTCATCCTTGCTACTGTTCATACAGGAGAAACTGCTAAAGATGTCATTCGCCATTGGCAGCGAGCCTTTTATTGCTGGAGTATCACATCAGATAACTATGTATGTTCAAAAAAGGGTTTTTTGCATTTCTCTGATGATTTTCAGGAAATCCCAATGACACACCATTTCAAATCCCTGACCACCACTGATTCTGCACCTTCAGGTGCCAAAGTAAAAGTTTGGAACCTACAAACAGGTCAATGGCCTGATTCCTGTGAATTAATAAGCTGGGGTAGAGGATATGTTTGTGTCTCAACAGGTTCTGGATTATGCTGGGTCTCAGCAAGGTGGGTTTGACCGGTGCTTTTATCATCCTTTGAATGCTGACTGCAGTAGCAACTTTGCAGATTCAGAAGCAGCCACAGAAAAATGTGTGGGTCATGCTGGGCTTCTCGGTGTTAATGCTAGCCTTTTTGTATAGAGAGTGGGAAGTTACCTCCTTCTCTTCTTTATCCACATAACCCCTTTGGGGGTAATGAGTTTATTTTGTTGGCAAAATCTGCAAGTGAGGCTTTTAATTTAAGTAACTCTTATGTTTGTGGAGGGCCTATGGGCCTATCCCACTGGCCCTGGACCTCTATACCCCTCACATCAGGACAAATCAGGACAAATCATGAAATTAATCATATTCGCCTTTGGGAGGGACCATTTCTTGTTTTATTGACAACAGATGCTGCCGTTTGAACTGTGGAGAAAGGGTGGACGCACGTCTCATGAGTGAAAGGACCAATTTGGGAATGGACAGTAACTTCTGAGCCTGGAGACATTAGAATGATTCTACAGAGAAAGTGAAGCTGGCGCCAGCACGAAACAGGTGGTTTGAAGTATCTCCAGGACTGTGGTTAATCCTGACAGACCAGAGAAGTACCAAAATAAATGTAACACCTTAATCCAGGAGCTCTGGAACTCACGAGACAGACTCAACCTACCCTCCGATATTGAATCTGCATTGCAAGAGATCACCGAGGATTTCTTACACCCCTACTTCATATAAGGCATCCTAGAATTTGCAAATATTTTTAGATGTTGTAAGAAATGTTATTGTATTTGTTATAATTTTACGGTGTTTTATAATTTTGTAATTTTATGATTTCATAGTGTTTTATAATTTTATAATGTTATAGTATAATAGGGAAATTTTAGTTAAGGAATACCAGGAGCAATTGAGGGAATTAGTAAAAAGGGAAAAGAGGAAAGAGGTATTGGTATAATAAAAGCTCAATGGGAAATGATAAATGAGCTTAAATCTTAAAGTGGGTTAAGGAGTCTGTTCCTGAAGAATGCAATTGCTGCCGAGAAGACATCATACCTAACTGCTGGCTGCAACCCAGTAGGCTAAGGAGGCAGAATTGACATACAGGTGGAAGGCAACTCTGATCCTAACCCTGTTTTGTATAAGGAATCCAGCCAAAATCAAAGATATCACCTAACATGTTCCTATGTGTAAGTAGATTAGGTAGACCTAGATATGATGATATGATATAAGTAAAGATTAATGGTCTTTCGAAAATACCTACTCAAAATAGATTAACTTTGGATTTGCTTTATGAATATGTATTGTTTGTAATGGTTGTTAGAATAATTGTAACACTGATCTGTGTAAGTCTTAGTAATTTGTAATTTTTGTCCTAAGATGATAGGTCTTCTAGGTAAAAGGTAGATCGTAGTAGTTTTGAAAACTTAGAAATCATAACACAAATCAATTATGGCTAAAAGAGAAATGGGGGAATTATTGTGAATATTATTACTAATTATTACTAATATTCATAAGAATATGTGATTTGTGTCAAGTGTCAAGAGTGAAGTTCAGGGAACTTCTTTTAAAAGATCGCAAAGAGCTGTTTTCAAAAGGCTCAAATTGACTTCTAACCAGACAGACCAAAGATAAAAGCGGCCTTGCCTGGCTCTGCCTTGGCATGTGTGGATTTCAGATAAGAAACCCTGTGAATGTGGGAGGTTTTTCAGCGTTCTGTGAGAAAGATTGTCTCACTCTCTGATCCTGTTCTTCTCCCGAGCATCCCAGAACATTCTGGGGACTCATTGTCATATCCCTGCCCTCTATTTAACATAAGCCTGTTTATGTAAATGAGATAGCTATATAAGAAGGAAAAAAAAGCTATTGCTGTTGCCCTTATTCCCAATAAAATTTTAAAAGACACATTTTGGCTAGCATATTTATGACAGTCTGGCTAAATAGAGAGGTATAGTTGCTGCTTAGTGAGAAAATGAGGGCCTGTGGTCATTGGAAGAATGGGCAGGACACTCAGGTGGACTACAAGATTGTCATGAGACTATGCAGGGAGAAAATTAAAAGGGCGGAAGCCCAACTGGAAATTATTTGGCTTCATCTGTTAAAGAGAACAGGAAATACTTCTATAAATATATTAGCAGCAAAGCAAGGACTAAGAAGAACCTCTGGCTGTGGCTGAGAAGCCACCCATAACTTATCATTAAAATAAAAGTTGCCATAAATTCAGCAAGCGCTGAATCCCAGAGTGTCATATTTTTAGCCCCTTTCAGAAAGTATCAACAGCTAACAAATAGCTAACAAATTTTTTCAACACACCCAGAAAAAATATAGTCTCTACAATCCAAGATAGTCAGAAAGACGACTCTCAGGAAGTTACCAAAGTGTGTAGGACTGATTCTTGATCCTCACACTGAAACAGTCCCCAAAGGATCTAATGCATTTAGACCATGCCAGCTACTCCCCACAAATCATGTAGTCCTTGGATAAGATCCAGAGCACATGTTCCTAGAACATGCCCTTATTTTCCTCAGAAGTTCAGTAAGAGCCTTGTCCCACCCCCTCCTATTCACAACTTCTCCCTGACTTTTTTTCAAACTATAATTATTTTCTCAATTTTGAATTAATAACAAGACTGGCATCTCCATAATCACTATGTTGTTCTGTGTTTTATTCTGGCCATGTTAAAGCAAACCATACAATGCCACGTTCTCTGGAGGCAAGATTCACCCTATGCACGTCTTGAATCAGATTAGGACAGTAGCCACTTGTTTTTACCTTGCCCTTTGCTGTTGTGCTGGTGGCCTGGATCAGAGGGACATGAGAGACCCTGTGTAAAACCAATATCTGTGCAGACTTCCCCATGATTCATTCACAAAAAAAACTAAGACAAAATCAGTTCTTTTAAACAGAAAATGGAACACAGGAAAAACACACTTTTTGGAAGGAGGTGAAGGAACAGGCATAGAGGAAGGGTGTTATTTTAAAGAACCAAACAAAACCAACTGACTGATTAAAAGGTCTTATGCTGTCCTCCCAGATGTCCCCATATTGCCTTCAAAGTGCTCACTTTGATATATGTAAAGACATTTCTAACATACTGATTTCAGTGATAGCCAAGCATGAGCTTGAGAGTATTCATGTTCCACTGTCTCTTTGTCTATGGTGTACAATTAAGGACTAATTTTATTTTTATTGTTGAATGCTTCCTATCTTTATCCATCATTCTTAATGCTGACTTCATGCCTTTTGGAGTGTGAGCATAGAAACTGAAAGGATTTATTTGTTCTAGATTACTACTTCCATCATGTTTTTCCAGGGCTTCACTTGTCAGGAATTATTTCACAAAACAGATGTGTTCATGCTGCCACTCTGTGGCAGTAAAGAGATAAGTAAGCTAACAATTCCCCTGTTTACATTGCCCTCAAAAACATCTTGGAACTACTCCTAAGTTAAAAGAAATGTCATGCACACATTTTCTGACTGAAGAAAATGAATTTACTGATACAGTTCAGCTGCTCAAGCTCACACCAGGCATACACAAACAGTGGCTCCAATGAAAGCCATGATACTACTCCAAATTTCCCAAAGAGTAGAATCTAGTTCTCCTTATTTCTTCTGGGACTTTTAAGATAACATTACTGCGTACTGTATACATAATAACTTGGTAGTCATCTTCCCAGATCCAATGGAGATATTTGAAGTGGAATTTCCTCTTCTTTGCTGATATCATGAATCATGAATCATGAATCATAAATCAGGCAGAAGACTCTGTATTCTGCTACAAGTGCAACAGAATAAACTTTTTTCTGACCCAGACAGCTGGTCAGATAACAGTTCTCTACTTTCTCTGGAGCCCATATATATTAGCCAGGACCAAAATATCTACAGTCCCAATAGCTGCTTTACTGCAGCAGAATACACAGAACTTCGAAAGAGGCAAGAGAAAGTGTTGATCTCAAGCAGAGAGGCAGTTGACAGGCTCCTGTGATTGAATTCCTGGCACTGTTTGTATGTTTTTATTATTTTCCTTCAGTCAGCAGATAGAATTAAGTGTGTTGGCTCCCAGAACTCACTGCATATTCTTTAAATGTCACCATATATTTGCAGTACACTGCTCAGCAAGGCTCCCAGAGTTCTACATTTACTAATCTAATTCCTTAATTGTTTCTGAAACATCAAACCACACATGACTTCAATCTTTCAGTGATTTCAGGTCTACCTGCTTCCTCCCAAACATGGGCATACCACAGGGTCATATCTATAGCCAAAGCCCTCCTACTTGGATCATTATTTGGTAAGATCTCATAGACATCCTTATTTTAAAAATTGTCCTCACTGACAGCTTTCAATTAAAAATAACCAAGCAAAAAGTACAGTGAAATCAAACAATTGTAATTTCCTAACAGTATAAATCAGAGTACATTCCTTTCCCACAACAACAGAGCTAATCTCCAACAAAATCTCTCTGCAGCCTTGAATCTCTACACAATTATGTGATTTAAATAACAAGATTCCTTTCCTATTTCCCTACAGTCCCCTGATACTGTAATACTTCTGTTAGTTGCCAAACACTTCTTCCCTGTCCATTGGAAGAACGGTTAAATTAAATTTAACACACACATATATAGAATTCCTCACACACACACAAAAAAGCAAAACAAAACCATACGCACACAAACCAAGCCAAGCAATCAGAAAAACAAAACAGAACAAAACAAAACCAACCAACCAACCAAACAAAAAAAAAAAAAAAAAACCACAACGAAAGAGAACTAGAAGAAACCAACATTCAGATCTGGTATAATGTTACCAAAC
This sequence comes from Indicator indicator, assembly GCF_027791375.1. Taxonomy (NCBI): domain Eukaryota; kingdom Metazoa; phylum Chordata; class Aves; order Piciformes; family Indicatoridae; genus Indicator; species Indicator indicator. The sequence continues at coordinate 68,019,869 of NC_072053.1, read as the reverse complement.
TCTTCAACAGCAAACCACCTGCAGAGAAACATGGAAAGCTGATCCTAGGCAAATTAGCAAAGGTGAAGTTCTCAAGTTGCCTCATTTTCTATTTCTGTCAATCTTTGGACAGCCATTCCATTTCAGTGCACCAGAGTCACAGCAAGGCAGCTATTTTTTAAACTTGGTGCTGATGAAGGATTCTCCACTGTGGTCACATTATCTTATCATGCAGCTTGTCATCTCATGTGATCACAGAGTTAAGCCTCTTAACCTTAGAGGAAAAATCTGTCTCAACACTACAACCTTTACTCCACAACAAGAGCAATCAGGTAAGACCCTGGCTTCAAATGGCTAGTGCCACAAAACAAGTAAACCTGCATTAAACCTGCATACTTCCATAACACGCCTTTCAGGACACCTTAGACATCAAGCCACCATCTTGTTCCTGCTCTTGCATGCATTCATACATGCCCTTATAAAAGACCAGCAGTTGGGCTGAAGTCAGAATTAATCAAAACTTCTCAGTCATAAATGAAAAGTGAGAATCTGCTTCAGCATTGTTACTCTATGGTTCTTCCTGAATGTAAGCCTGAAAGTTAAATACAATTTCAAAGAATAGCCCAGGTCCATAAGCAAGAATGAAGCACTTTGCAGGTATGCTTTTTATAACACAATAAAGTACAAGCAAATTGAGCCTTTCCAGGACAGAATGTAGAATTTACCCCAAAAGAGTAAATCAAAACACTTCCACAAAATTGAAAGTTAAATAGAAATAATATTTACAAAAATAAACAAAGCACAAAAGGCATTAAGGAATTAAGGGAAAAGGATATACACAATCAGAAGGTGAAGGCCTAGCCCCACCCCCCAAACAGGCCTGAGGTAGCCTTTATGCAGCAGAAACAGATTCCTGACAGCCAGGCTTCCTCCCACACAGCCAAAAACAATAACACCTGCTAATAGCTGAAAATGCCTGGAGCCAAGGGAAAGCTAACAGGCAGGTCTGCTCCTTATATAGGAATAATACAGGAAAGGAACTGAGAATAACATATTACAATATATTGTGCCTCTCTCTTGGGACTTACTAGTCTCTTTGGAAAATTTAATCTCTATGGTTTTGTAATTAATCCCTAATCTACAATAATAACTAATTTTACCTAAAGGAACTCCAGCAGTAAGAGAAGATTGGCTCATGATACGTTCTATCAACAGCTTTGAACACTGAACAAAATTAACTGTCTTTACATTACAGTGATAAACTTTCCCTTGGGACTGAAAAAAATTCCTGTTCTGTGTGATAAATCTTAAAACCCTCTTCAATATGTACAATTTAACATAAACCTGTCTCCTGGCTCATACATAATTTGAGATTATATTTATTTTAGATAATGTAAATACTGTTAATCCAAATCTAAAGTAGACTATTAAACTCAATTATGACTTCAAAGAGATTCTTTTTTTTTTTAAACAAGCTACTTAAGATAGAAAAAGAAAAAATAAAAAAGAGTAGAAAGCATTTTCACACTGTTTACTGCAGGCTTTATTTCAGACAGGATATTAATCACCATCAGGTGAAACCAAAAAAGATAATGTGTGAGTCTCAGGTGACATTTTCACTTACAGTGATGTGAATTAAAACAAATCATGAGGAAGACAAAGTAACTGGAATTGCTATCCAGGAGTTCACAGTTCAAAGCTGGGATATTTACGTTTCTAAGGGCAGTGTGTTATGGCTGTTCAGGATATTTGATATGAAAGGAAGGTTAAAATGGCTTAAAAGCGGAGTGTCAAATACAAACCAGGTAAAATCACAGAACTTGGAGATACAAGCAGTAAATTCTTTTCATCACTGTCTCATTATGTGACTACTTTATTTTCATCTCTCAGTTTACCCAGTAATAATATCTTTCAGATGTGTGATGGAGAACCACTTACTGATCTTCTTGTTATTAAAATTCATTCATGTTTTCAAATTTGTTTTTACAAGAAAGAGTATAAAAAAAGCTCTTCTATAATTTTTTTTTTCTGATCATCCTAGTTTCAAAAAATCATGTGGATAACAGGCAAGGTCCCAAATGGATGGAGGCCCATCTACAAGGAGGGCCAGGGAACTACAGATTTTTCAGCCTGACTTCAGTACCAAGGAAGATTATGAACCACTTCATCTTGGGTGCACTCACATGACAAGTACAAGACAACCAGGGGATCAGGCCCAGACAACAAAGATTCATGAAAGGCAGACCATTTTTATCAACCTTCTATCACCAGGTGACCCTCCCAAAGGATGAGGGAAAGGCTGTTTTTCTTGTATACCTGGACTTTAGCAAAGAATTTGACACCATCTCCCACAGGACTCTGCTGGAGAAGCTATGGCTTGTGGCTTGGACAAGTGTACTCTTTGGTGCATTAAAACAGGCTGAATGGTCATGCCCAGCAAGCTGTGTTAAACCATGATAAATTTAGTTGGCAACTGGTCACAAGTGGTGTTCCCCAGGGCTCAGGGCGAGGGCTGGTCCTGTTAAACGTCTTAATCAATGACTTAGACAAGGAGATAGAGTGCACCCTCAGTAAGTTTGAAGATGACACAAAATTAAGTGGAAGTGCTGATCTGCATGAGGGTAGGAAGACTCTACAGAGAGATCTGTATAGATTGGACTAAGATTGGGCTAAGGTCAATTGCAAGAGTTTGAATACGGCTAAGTGCCAGATCTTGCACTTTGGTCACAACAAGCCCATTGTAACACTAAAGACTTGGGGCACAGTGGCTGCCTTGGGAAAGCTGGCTTGCACAAAAGGACCAGGGTATGTTGTTTTACAGCAAGCTGAACATGAGCCAGCAATATGCTCAGGAGGCCGAGAAGGCCAACAGCATCCTGACCTGTATCAGAAATGCATGGCCATCAAGAGTGAGGAAGTGATTGTGCCCCTGTACTCAGCACTGGTGAGACTGCACCTCGGGTACTGTGTTCAGTTTTGGGCAACAGAGTATAAGAAAGACATTGAGGTCCTGGACTGGGTACAGAGAAGGACAACAAAGCTGATGAGGGGTTTGGAGAGTGTATCTTATGAGAGGCAGAGGGAGCTGGGATTGTTTAACCAGAAGAGGAGACGGCCTTGGGAGTGCTGGTGGATGAGAAGCTCAACATGAGCTGTCAATGTGCACTTGCAGCCCAGAAAGCCACCCAGATCCTGGGCTGCATCTGGAGGAGTGTATCCAGCAGGTCAAGGGAGGTGATTCTCCCCCTCTACTCAGCTCTGGTGAGACCCCACCTGGAGTACTGCATCCAGTTCGGGAGCCCCTATTACAAGAGGGATCTGGACATGCTGGAACGTGTCCAGAGAAGGGCCACCAGGATGATCAGAGGGCTGGAGCACCTCTCCTATGAGGAGAGACTGAAACAGTTGGGGCTGTTCAGTCTGGAGAAAAGAAAGCTCCGAGGTGACCTTATTGTGGCCTTCCAGTATCTGAAGGGGGCCTACAAGAAATCTGAGGAGGGACTTTTTAGGGTGTCAGGTAGCGATAAGACTAGAGGGAATGGACTAAAGCTGGAAGTGGGGAGATTCAGACTGGATGTAAGGAAGAAGTTCTTTACCACGCGGGTGGTGAGAGCCTGGAATGGGTTGTCCAGGGAGGTGGTTGAGGCCCCATCCCTGGAGGTGTTTAAGGCCAGGCTGGATGAGGCTGTGGCCAGCCTGATCTAGTGTGATGTGTCCCTGCCCATAGGAGGGGGATTGGAACTAGATGATCCTTGTGGTCCCTTCCAACTTTGACTGGTTCTATGATTCTAAGAGGAGGAGGCAGAGTGGAGGCCTTATTGCTCTCTACAGCTACCTGAAAGGAGGTTGTAGTGAGGCTAGTGTTGGCATCTTCTCCCAGGTAACTAATAGGACAAGAGGTAAGGGCCTCCAGCTATACCGGGAAAAGTTTAGGTTTGTTATCAGGAAGATTTTCATTACTGAAAGAGTGGAGGGGGGAATAGACTGGATCCAGAGGTGGTGAAGTCACCATCATTGAAGGTGTTAAAGTCACCATCACTGAAGGTGTTAAAGTCACCATCATTGAAGGTGTTTAAAAAAATGAGTAGATGTGGCAGTTCAGGGCATGGTCTGGTGGTCACAGAGGTGTTGGGTAAAAGGTTGAACTTGATGATCTTAGAGGTCTTTTCCATCTTAATGATTCTATGATTCTATTCTATGCTATGACTCTACTCAGACTTTATGAACGCCTAATTTGAAATTCCATTTTCAGTTAAAAACTTGTTTCCAGTTTGCTCATATGACAAATGTCTTTCCAGATTCTTATTTTTAAATAATTTAACCAGCTTAGAAAAACACAAAGACAGCACAGGTTACCAGCATGGCTTATTTGTTTACCTATGCCTTATTCTCCAAAGAGACCAGGAAGACATGGTTTTTCTAGTTCTCAGGTCAGGATACAGGCAGCAGCATCATTTGTGAGCACTTCCTAGCAATGGACTGGAGTTCAGGGAAATGCTGCAGTGTCTTGCCCCAAATAAGCAAACACAGAGCTGATGCTTAATAGCTCCATTTCCACAGGGTAATTAATGAGTACTATAGGCAATTTTCAATACAGCCTATAATTGTAGGCTAAACTTAGCAGAGTGCTGTTGTGAGGGTTAACCAGTTAATGTCTGTAAAAGGTTTTAAGCATGGAGTCATATAAATGCTAAATAAGCTTATTTTAATAGAAAAAGAATGTCACATATTTTCATTTTTTTTTCCATGGGCAGCTACAGAAGATGTTCTTTCTGTACACCAGTATGAACAGATGTGAGTTATGAGCTCAAAACTCTAATATGGTGAACAACTGGAGCTTTACTTTTCTGTTTACAGCACATAATTTATATCTGGAATTCACTGCCACATGATATTACAGAAACAAAAATTAGATTAAAAAAATGAGATTACATATTTATTGCTCTTTGGTTCAGAAGTAAATAACATGACATTCCTCAAAATTACATTCACCAGGTTAGAGACTCCTTAAAAGAATCAGGCTATCAGAAAAGAGATAATCTGCATTTCTATACTTGACACCACCATGTCAAAATGGCTCCCAACAAACAAGACCTTCAAAATTACTTCCTAGTATGGAAAATAAGTCTTCATAATAATCAAGAATTGTTGTAGATGGTAGGACTATGTAATGTGATCCACAATCCCTTCATATTTTACCAGCTGAGTATTAGAGGCATTATCTTTATCATCATTAAATGTGAAATGCTCTCATAGCCCTCATGAAAGAGCACCATGCAGCAGTTTAAGCACATGACAGAGGACAATTAGCCAGTAAAGAAGCATATACATTCTTTCCTAATTTAAAATTGTGTCACTCTACCATCACATCAATTTTAGAATATAACTTTGAAGTGGCAACAGACTGTTACTGAAATTACTTCTGTTGCATTTAAAGTATCTCTCACTAAAGTGAACTAAATTGTTATCATGGTGTTGAAAATGCAATATAGAGAATTTCTAACATGAGCGAGTACTTCAATATTTTCTATCACAGCAAGGCATATGAAATCATGTTTTTGTTGCTGCACATATTATGAAAAAATGCACAAGCAGAGAGGTTTAAATGAGGAAGACAGGAGAAAAGAGAGACAGTAAGGTGATTCTGTTCTATGATACAGTGAAAATACTGCAAAAAGGTATTGTGATGAGACATATGCTCCAGCCACAAGCTACTTGCTGAAAGACCCTGACCTAAAGTATTTTTTTTGGGACACTGTAGTCTGATGTTTGCCTACTGCTGGTATGTTTACATGGCTGTAAGTCCATCTTTTATAACTAAGTAATCACAATATGGAGGTTGTTCCTGTAGCCCCAGTTTCATTACATGGGATATATCACAAAGATGAATAAAAGATCTGCTTACAAAAATAAAAAAATCAGGTAATTAATTAGAAGAGTTGTTAAAAAAAAAAAAGGTAATATATAAAGCTACATTGATTTAACAATTTTAAATGTAAATTCATTCATTCTAAATGTAGATATCATTAATTAAGGGGAAAGGAAGACAAGAAACAATTGCTAGCCTTTCAGTCTGGTGGATGGATCATGTGTCCAATTTATACCAAATCTGAGACTTGAGTTCATCTCTGTTTTATTCAAAACCAGATTCTTCAAACTTCCAGCACCCAGACAAGTTGTCAGTTTATAATGATGCTGGCACTGTTTTCCTTTTCTGCTTGGTTTTGTGAAGAGTGCAAAATCATCTCATGACTTAAAGTCCAGCTTCATTAAAAATAAAGAAATTAGAACCCTAACTCAGAACTAGAAGTCAAAATACTTTTTTTTTTTACTGGGGCTCTTATTCTAGAGAAAGTGTCTGTAAGCAGATGTTTTATAATTTTAAAATAAATCGGTTTAGTTTGGTTGTCTTTTTTTTGTTGTTGTTTGTTTGGTTTGGTTTGGTTTGGTTTTGGTTGGTTGCGATTTTTTTGTGTGTGTCAGCAGCTAATCTGAAAAAAGCCAACTAGTTACATGAAATCACTTTAAGAATTCTGTCTGAGCTATAAAAAAGTGCTGCCGGTCTAGGACCTCAGCTGTGTGCGTAACTATTCTTCTGTTCAACTTACAGAGTCATAGAATTATTTAAGTTGGAAAAGATATTTAAGATCACCACATTCAAACATTATCTAACTCCACAAGTCTGGTACTAACCCACGAGTCATGGTAGGGCCATGACATGGCCCAGTACAAACCCAGACAGGCCTTAAGATGTCTAGACAGGGTCCCTTTCTCTCCCCTCCTTCCTGCAGAAAAACAAGGCAACGCGGGAAAAAGAACAAAGGGGACAGGACTCCTGCCTGTCTGGTAAACAAGGTGTTTATCTGCGTGAGAGCATGTAAGCTGACCACTGCTCCCCCAGATACAAGGTCTTGCTTCTGCCTTTTAAGGCCTGGTGGAACGCCTTTCCTTTGGGCAGCTACAGGTTAACTTCAGTGCCCCACTGGACCAATCAATCTCTGTCAAAATGTATATATAAAAGTGACTTGGTAGTCACCTTTGCCTTGCCTTGCTTCAAACCTCGCTCCAAGCCTACTTGGACCGGTCTCGTAGAAGCTGCCTCAAGTTACCCTGCCCTGCCTTGAGTGCCTGGTTCAGAGCCTGGGACAAAGCCACAAGCCATACACAAGCAAGCCAGAGAAGCTGCAAGCCTAGAAGCCGGAGCCACCTAGCCTGCTTCCCCTTGCCATTAGAATTGTGCCACGCCTCAGCTTACACAGAAACCAAGCAAGCGCCCGTCACGAAGTGCGTCGGTAACCGCCTGCCATCAGCAGAAGCCAGATCAGCTGGGACCTCATGGTAAACCTTTCTTGCCGGCAATCCACCATGCCCACTCTGTACGAGAGAGCCCCAAAGCTAACACAGCAGCAGCAGCATCCCCCCATGTGGGTAAAACCAGCTGTGAGTAATTAATTCATTGCCCTTTGGGTTTAAAGGTTCTTATTGAGCCTCCCCTCACTGTAATCGAGTTCTATCTGCTCTCGGGGACTTTCTCTTTCCAAGTTGTTGCCTCCTAATTTGCATAGAATAGTTTATATTTGCTGTTAGAGTGTATATTCCCATTGTAAATATATATATTCCAACCGTACAACGATCCTATTTAACGAGTTTTGGCATATTTCATTAATAAAAGGTTACTAATATTTTTATTAATACCCATTTGCCGTATAGTTTCTTTTTGTTGTGAGGGTAATTAATTAATGATATTCCCCCCTCGAGCACAACACCATGCTCCTCAGCACCAAATCTCTTCATCTTTTAAGTACCTCCAGGGATTGTGATTCCCTCACCTTCCTGTGGATTCTGTTTCAATGCTTAACCAGCAGGTCTAAACCTCACATAGGGCAATTTCAGGCCATTTCCTCTCATCCTGTCACTTGCTGAAAAGGGAGAAGAGACCAACCTCCACCTCACTACAACCTCTTTTCAGGTAATTGTAAAGAGCAATAAGTTCTCCCTTCAGCCTCATTTTTACCACACTAAACAACCCCAGTTCCCTCAGCTACTCCTCATAAAACTTGTTCTCCAGACCCTTCACCAGTTTTGTTGCCCTTCTCTCGACCCACATCAGCACCTCAATGCCTTTCTTGTAGTAAGGGGTCCAAAACTGAACACAGCACTGAAGGTGTTGCCTCACCAGTGCCAAATACAGGGGTAGAGTCACATCCCTGGTCCTGATGGTTACTCTCTTCCTGATCCAGGCCAAGATGTTGTTAGCCTTTTTGGCCACCTGAGTACACAGCTTGCTCAAGTTCAGCTGGCAATTAATCAGCACCTCCAGATCTTTCTCTGCCTGGTAGCTTTCTAGCCACTTGGCCAAATTTGTAGTGTTGTGACCCGGGTGCAGGACCCAGCACTTTGCCCAGTTGCACCAGTGAATGAAATGACTTGCAGTCCCTGGCAATACAAAGAATGTCTCTTTTCCTCTATACAGGCCTGTGTTTCAGCTGTAATGGAAATGTCCTAGGAGGTCCATCAACTCAAAAAGAACATGTCCTATCCCCAACTTGTATTGTCTCATATTTCAGCTGTTAAGATCAGGTGCTTCCCTGTCCAAGAGAGAGAATCTGGGAGGCACACACTACAGTGTACCCTGTGGTTTTACTTGTGTGACCATGGGGAGGACATGAGGAAGTGGGATGGAAAACCCACTTCAGCCCTAGCTGTGCGAGTCTGTGAATTACAAGGCAACTCTTCCCAAAAGAACATTGCTCTGGTTTCCAGTGGAAAATTGCCCCAAAAGAGCAGACACACTGATACTGCTTCAGATCCTCCTGAAAGTACATCTGAAGTATCCTCACCGGGTTGCAACTGATTCCAGTCATAATTAGAGCGGCCCCTACCTCCCACCAGATGGAGGTGAGAGAAAATCTGGTTAATTGAATTGTGTGGATCAGACAGCCTGACATGTCAAACCCAAGAAAGTAAAAAGCTTTTGTAGATACAGACACACAGTGCACTCTCAGGTCATTAAACTATGAGGTGGAACCCATTTATATTTCCAGTGTGACAGGGGAATCCCAACTGCTGAGTGTGTTGGAAGATGAGTGCCAACGCAGGCCAAAATTTACTTTCACTTGGAGGGGTGGAAGGAGTCACTGGAATTGACTGCCCCAGGGATGGAAACAGCCCCACCATTTGGACTAGTCACGGACTGATCCAGACAGTACTGCAAGAGGGTGGAGCTCCAGAGCATCTGTGGTGAGAAGACGTCTGTGTGTCACAAAGAGATCTCATTTTGACTGAAAAAGGACAGTGAATGTTGTATGATGTTAATTCCTGTTGAGCAGGAGGCAGATAGTATAGAAAAAGGAGTGAAGAATGTCATGGATTTATCCAATTGAATATGCTGATGAGTATTCAATACAATGCTGCCATCATGCCAGCTTCAAAATGAAAGTGCTAGTTGGAGCATAGTATCATGGGGCTTGTAGTTCAGATTGGTTTATGAGAGTTCTCTTGTTGCCAGTTGCTGCCTTTGGTTTTTGGTTTGGGGAGCTGGGCTTTTCTATTGGGTGTGGGCTTTAGTGGGTGGGTGGGGGTCTCATTTTATCTCTGGTTTCTGCTGCTGCTTCTGCTTTTGCTGTGCTTTTTGTCCAAAATAAACTAAGGTCAATGTATGTGATATTAATTCCATTAAACTCAACTCTCATCCACAGGGCTTTTTGTGTTAGTTTCCCTCCTGGGCTCTTAAACCAGGACAATCAGGTACCAATACATTCTCTGATTTTGGGATAATGGTGTTCTGTCCCTGGCAGTTTGAGCTCTGATTAAATAACAAGGATTTAACTACTAGTCTTCACAGACATCATAATGATTGGTCTTTCCTTATTCTCCTTTATGTATTCTGTATCAAATGAAAAATAAAATAATGCTCTAATTTCTAAATACTAAGGAAATTTTGTTTCATTGGAGTATGGGTTTTTTCTTTGATTGGTTTGGTTTGGTTTGGTTTGGCTAGTTCAAAGTTGATCAGGAAGCTCAGAGTTGAATTTTATTTTTTTTTTGTAAATACCTGAAATCTTCAGTAAATGTCCAGCTGAGCTGACATCATCTTTTAAGAGGCCATTTACAAATTTAAACTGCAAATTCAAACTGCCAGTGTCACCTGACACTTTGCAATTCTAAAAGGGCAAGAGGCTCTCCTATTCCTTTATTCTTCCACAAAAGCAGTGGAATTCACAATAAAAGTTAAACTTGGATTATTCATCCCTTGTTAATCCATTATTTAAGATAAAGGATTCTGTCATGAACATTAACATTTGTCTTTCAAATTTGTCAGAATTGTATGCAGATTTCTTACTATGAAAACAGCCAGCAAAACTCCATTTTTACTCAAGTGTTTACTATTCTGAATGCAACTGAAGCTACAGTGGGGTTGGGAGGTAGCCCACTAGATTTACTCCATTGGCCTACAAAGGAGCACCCTAGAGCCAGAAGTATGTACCTTGATATGACTCATATCTCCACTCTTTTTTGCTTCAATCCTGGACTGCAGAAGCAGAGCATATAACACATGCTTTTCTAGTTGCCCTCAAATCGCACACAAAATCCAGACATTATTAAAACCATTCATCTACCCTCTTACTTGACTGCAATGGGTTCATACCAAACCTACCAAGCCCATGGTTGACTTAACTGGTGACTTCCTTAAAAATTATCATTTTAGGTCCAGATTCAAACGTGTGACCATGTTGTCCTGAAGATCAATACAGAATACATAATAAGCACTCATCTGAGATCTAGAGACACTCTGCATTTGAGTTACATTAGCTCTTTACCACAGAAAGTGGCTAGGGAGGAAAAGTAAGCAAGCATCTGCAACACTCCAGGTCCTCAACAAATCTACTTCTCCCACCCACTCCCAGTGGTTATCTAAGTCTGCTTTTAAGCATTTTTCACAGCATCACATCTTTCCATTACCTTTAGTGGGAGAGTCTTTTACACTATTTCACCTGCTTAACATTTCATTACTGGAAATTACTCAAGAAAAAGCATTGTATACATCTCAAAGCAAAGAGGCAGACAAATATGCTGAAGACAAAAGACACCAGGAGGGTGTCAATCCCAGTTTGATGTTTCCAGATGCCTGACAAAGACTATTAAAATAGATTGCTTTCTCAGAAATAAGTAAAGAATTGGATGGACATCCCATTACTGCACATACATACAACTCATTTCTAAGCAGATTTCTTTGAGATGCTAACATCAGTTCAGTGATTCACTGGTGGAGAAACCATTATTTAACTGCTATGCAAAGGACAAACTACAACTAGGCAAAATGTATAGTAAATCAGTTTCTGAAACCTTACTGATTTGCATTTACTAAGAGGAAATTTCTTATTTCTGTGCCATTCAGGATGTAATTCTCCCCATAAACGCACACATCACTACCATTTCCACCTGGCTGCCACTCATATTTGCTATGCTGCAGGCAGTCACTTCTGGGGGAGCCCTTGCTGTGAGCAGACAGCACTGCAAAGAAGGTCTTCCTGCTTTCCAAGCACCCTCAGCCAGTCCTTCCTTTTGTGGACAGGGCTCACAATATCAGTTGACATTTGTTTTAGCACTGAAAAGTTATGCTTCCCCTTGCCACGAGAATCGTGCCGTGCCTCAGTTTACCCAGAAGCCAAGCAAGCACTCGTCGAGAAGAGCATCATTAACTGTCCTCTGTCCGCTGAAGCCAGATCAGCCTGGAACCATGTAGTAAACCTTTCTTGCCAGCAAAGCAATCTGCCGTGCTGCACCCCAAAGCTAAGACAGCAGCAGCCCTGTATGGGTAAAACTAGCTGTGAATAACTAATTCACTGCCCTTTGGGTTTAACGGTTCTTATCAAGCCTCCCTCCTGCTGTAATCGAGCACTATCTGCTCTCAGGGACTTTCTCTTTCCAAGTTGTTGCCTCCTAATTTGCATAGAATAGTTTATATTTGCCCTAAGACTGCATAATTCCATTGTAAATATATCTTCCAACCGTACAACGATCCTTTTAAAGAGTTTTGGTATGTTTTGTTAATAAAGGGTTACTATTTTTAGTAATACCTGTTTGCCATATCATTTATTAATTATTGTTGTGAGAGTAATTAACAAATATTCCTCCCCTTGACCACAACACTCTCTTCCTTCCCCCACCACCTCATGTATGAGCTCCCTCCCTCAAAAGGAGGGTGTACCATAATATTTCTAACTGCAAGAGCAGCAAACTATTTCTGGGCATAGCTGAGGACTGTACATGGTGTAAGCAGTTCTCACAGCAGCTGACACAGAGCAGGACATCACCTAGGACAGTAATCATAAACCCTTTTCCTTCTCCCTCACTCACTATAGCATAAACAAATGTAATTTTCAGTCATCATCAGACAACTCCCACCAAAAGATCTCTAATGCATCTAAGTCTCTAAAATCTCCCTCCACCTTCTAGGGATTCTGTGGATGTGGACATTAAAGCAGAGTGAAAGCATGCTGACATTAAAAAAACCCTTCAGCTCTACGGGGAGAAAAGAGCAGAGGAAATCACTAAGTCACACTGGAAATTTTCTGTAAAGGACACCTGTTTTGCTTCCCAAAAAATACACTAACCATTGCTATTTTTAATTAATCCCCCAAAACCTAACATTGGTTTTGTATAGTCAGCAAAGAGTTAGACAAGTTAAATAAATGTCAATTCATAAATCAAAAAAGAAGAACATAAAAAACCACTGAGCTACGTCTTATTTCTACCTTTTCTCTATTATGCTCACTTTCTTTTTTGTTGTCTCTTTAGACTGTACTACGACACAGACAAGGTATGCATATTCAGTGAGTGATAAGTAATGCACTGGCAAGGAACACAAATGTGGCTATGAATACATCTGACTTTGTGCAAGTTTTCATTCTTAAAGGACATAAGGACAAAAATAACAAACTACAATTGACATAAAACTAAACTGGACTTTGTGTGTATTCTTGTAAACATATGTATTTGTGTAATACCAGCCTGGATTAGAAATTCCCGTTCAACAGTTTTGCTTTTCCAATGGATTGTTTTGTAGTATATTATGATAATGAATTACAACACTGTTGCTCAATTCTTATTATACAGACTTGGCTATTCTCTCTTTAATGAAGGAACATTATTAATTTCTATAGAGAAATATGAACATTCTTAATCTTAACTTTCAGGGCATAATTTCTCAGTATGTTAAAATTATGAAATTTTGCTTTATCTTCATGTCACATACCCCAACTAATCAGATTAAACCAAAATTGAGGACAAAAAAAAAAAAAGTCTAGATTTTTGAGTGCTAACTAGTGCTGCTTGTTAGGAGCTCAGAGTAGTCAGACTGCAGCTTAATATATGACAATTTAGAATAAAATATTGAACTACAATTTAACCGCAAAATACAGATGATCAGACAAAATAATTTCATTCTTTCAAAAAGTTCTGCAGAATACATGGATCTAAACCAGGCCCTGTTTTAGACTTTTTCAATATGGGCAACTGAAAGAAATGGAGGTTCATGACTGACAACTTGCAGACTTTATATCTATATGCTTCCATGATGATGTACATGTGCACTGATGGGTGTAGCTGTCTGAAAAGCAGAACCATCACTATTCTGCAGATTAGCACTGTCTTGACTTTGAGACAGCCTTTAAAATTATCTATACAGAAATGCAAGGAAACATCAATTATTCTATTTTTTCCTTGTTAATACACCTAATATTTTCACTTACCAATTCAGAAGCAAACCCTCTGTCATGACACTCTGTCAATCCAATACTATTTCTATTTCTTTTAATTTATAATGTAAAATTTCAGTCAAGATTAATAACAAAAGATCACTTTGATCATATGTAGCCAGCCACTTCAAATAGGATTTTGTCCAGAGGTTCTCTTGATTGTGTACATGGGAACTGTATTTAAAACCTGGGTGAAAACATCAAGAAAATGAGCAGCACTGAGGAGCAGTATTTCTGCTTGCTGAGCACAGCAATGTGCAGCCAGTGAGCACAGTCTTCCTCAGATGTCACAGCCGTCGACAAGATGCAGCTTCAGGAGAACAACGGAATAATGCAGCTGCTAAATGACCAAAGAACTTTTTGACACTACAGCTGCTGCTTCTGTAGGTTCCTTTGAAGTAACAAAATTGCTTACTGTCCATCTTAATTTTCATTGTGTCCCAAGCTGTGCAAGAACTTTTGGTAAGGCAAAAAGGAGGTCTCCTCTGCTTCTTAGGTCTTATCATATGCATTAACAGGTATAAATGCTAAAGTCACACAAAATAGCTTGCTTTTCTAGTTGTTTTACCCACACATGTGAAACTCACCTTGAAAATATGTGTGCCTCACCATCTGAGTCAGTTTCAGTTTAACATATGCAAATGCTAAAGTATTAAAAGTCAGTTCTGCTTTCTGAATACTACTTCTTTTATTGAATGTGTGAGTTAACGAGGGATGTAGCTATTTACTGGATGTAGGATATTTACTGGATTTTTAACTTTTTTGCTAGTCTCCATACTTAATCTGTTAATTTGTAGCATACTTATTTCCCAACAATAATACAATAGTGGACAAAATTAAGCAAAATAATACTTACATTTTTTATATTAGAGCTTCATACAAGTGTAAGAAGTTGGAAATGGCGTTCTCTCAGAATGTTTTTTTTTGTTTCATGTTTCATAATCACCAGTATGCATCTCTGAATAAACTTCACACCTGACCTAGGCAGAAACGTAGCTGCAGCAGAAACCATGACAAATACTGTGAAGTCACAGAATCACAGAAAACATCTGGTTGGAAGAGACCTCAAAGATCATCCAGTCCAACCTTCAACCCAGCACTGAAGGGTCAATGCTAAACCATGTCCCTAAGCGTCAGGTCCACATGCTGCTTAAACACCTACAGGGATGATGACCTCACTGCTTAAACAACTCACCACTGCTCTGGGCAGACAATTCTAATGTTTGATAACCCTCTCTGTGAAGAATTATTTCCTAGAATCCAGCCTGAACCTTCCCTGGTGCAGCCTGAAACCTTTTCCTCTAGTCCTGTCACTTGACACCAAGGAGAAGATGCTGGCCCCTCCTCACTCCAACCGCCCTTTAGGTAGTTGTAAAGTGATGAGGTCTCCCCTCAGCCTCCTCTTCTCAAGACTGAACAAACCCAGTTTCCTCAGCTGCTACTCACAGGACATGTACTCTAGGCCCTTCACAATCTTCATCGCCCTTCTCTGCACATGCTGCAGCAATCTGTATCCTTCTTAAGGTGAGGGGTCCAGAACTGAACACAGTACTCAAGTGTGGCCTCACCAGTGCTGAGTACAGGAGAATGAATCACCTCCCTATTCCTGCTGGCCACGGTGTTTCTAATACAGTCTAGGATGCCATTGGCTTTCTTGGCCATCTGGGCACACTGCTGACTCCTATTTAATCAACTGTGACCCAGAACCTCAGGTCCCTTTCAGAATTGCAGCTTTCCAACCACACATCCCCAAGTCTGTAGCTTGCCATGAGGTTGTTGTGACCCAGGTGGAGGATCTGGCACTTGGCTTTGTTAAACTTCTTACGGTTAGCCTTGGTCCACCAGTCTAACGTGTCCCGGTTCTGCTGCAAAGACTCCCTACCCTCTAGCAGATCAACACACACACCCAACTCAGTGTCATCTGCAGATTTACTAATGGGGCACTAAATCCCCTCATCCAGATCATTGACAAAGATATTAAGGAGGACAGACCCCAGTACTGAACCCTAGGGAATGCCACTAGTAACTGGGCGCCAGCCAGACTTAACTCCATTCACCACCACTCTCCGGGTCTGGCCATCTAAGCCAGTATTTTATTCAGTGCAGAGTTCAGTTATCCAAGCCTTGTGCCATGAGTTTCTGAAGGAGAATGCTGTGGGAGACAGCGTCAAAGGCTTTGCTAAAGTCCAGGTAGGTAAATTCTATTGTACTTCCCTCATCCACTAGGCAAGTGCCTGGTGCATGAATGCCTGTGAAAGATGACCACATGCCCCTCATACAGTGAAGGCAGTCCATCAGGAGATGGCTGAGATGAAGCTTCACAGTGCAACTATGATTACTTTTATCCACTGGCTGAGCACCAAAGCCACATGTGCACATGCATGACAATCCACTGCAGACCAGGTGATGCAGTTTTGCTTCAAGGAGGAGGTAAATTCCATCCCTCTCTAACTGCTAAATGCTCTCGCTCTACAAATTTTGCACCTAGTTTAGTGGTGACAAACCTATAGCTAATAAAAGCACTGGGATTATATCATATTGCTGAGCACGGGGCTCTGATGCTAGTGATTTGAGTTCCCAAATCTGCAAAGTCAGTATAGCAAAGTTACCCCAAAACCTAGCTGCAGGCCTCTCTCATCACTAATTCAGCATGAAGTTGCAGGAATTTTTACTAAATATTGGCATCAATCATCCTAATAGTCCCTGAGTTTTTGTTTACTTTAAGAAGTATACAGTTAACATTTTAAGGCTGCAAACCACATACAGTTTTGTGTACATGGTTTGTGAAAAAAGAGTACTGGTCACAACCATCTCAATTTAACTTTTTATCAGAGGGCAGATGAGCTAAGTGTGCAAGCAGAAATAGAATGAGATCCACGATATAAGAATAAACCAACCAACCAACGAAAAAAACCCCAAACAGTAAGAACTGAAAAGAAATTATTTGTTTGTGAAACATAGTGAGTATGATGGACATTTTTAGTGGTACAGATGCTGTTTTGTTGTCCACATAAACACATTACACATTATTGCCTCACTTCTGCTGACTTCTAGCTGCGGAGTTTAATTTTGGTGCTAACCTAAGAACATGATCTAACATGCAATATAAGAAGCACTTCATACAACTAGACATGTGGAAGCATGGAAAAATGCACTCTCATAACAAAGATGGAATATCTGCTTTTTGCATATAGATTCCCTCCCTTGCCCTGAGCTCCTAAAACTCATGAACTACACTGTGAGTGCTCCCATCTATCATCCATCCCTTACAAGTATTGGTAGCAGTGATATAATTCATGCTAGATACCAAATGAAAAGATTTTCACTTTGACCACAGGATAAGTAATTGTTAGCAGACAGAAAGGGAACAAAAGATGACAAAGGAGCACCACAATATTACAGTAGGAACAATGAATTATTCATAACCTACAGTGCTGGAATGGCAGGCAGCATTTGATTTCACCATAAAAAACAAAGCATCCTCTTTTATAATAAAATTCCTCTTTCACAGATCCTTTTCTGTTTTATACATCCCACAGGCTACTTGCATTTGTCACATTAAAAGCAGACTTCAAAAAAAAAATGGCACAAGTCATCCTCTTTATCACAGAGTTCCACAAAAAAGTCATGTTTTAAAAGGTACTTTCTACTATTTTCCTATTGTTCAGTGCCAGGAAAAATGTACCTAAATGAACTAGGCAGTACATGGCATCTGTGTAATATAGTAAATGAACAATCTACAGCCATTTTTCTGTTTTTCATTCTTCCTTCCTGCACCATTTGTCTTTCCTAGTGTACAAAGCAAGTTAAAGGAGATAATGTATTGTTTCATTGTTCACTAGCTGGAGAGTTATTCCATCGGCACTCTATTTATAGATTTGCTTTCAACTGTAGTGGGGAGCTTACAATTTTCTGTTCATCATTTTATGATCAGCTAGTCACCTGTGGACACAACATTTTCATAAATTCCATGAATGGCACTGAGGTTGCCCCTAATAATACATCTGCCTTTCCATTCCCCCTGTAAAATCTTATTCTACCTTCATTTCCTAGGTTTAAAGAATACCCTCATTAATTTCATAATAGAAATTAAAAGAAGGCAAACAATCTTGTTACTGTGGAAATGTTTTTATGCAGTTTTTTTGATAATATTACCTATTACAGCCTTGCAGAAAAACTATTGCTGAAATAAGCAATGTTAAGGAATGTGATATTAAATTTATTAATGAAAACAAAGGACTCTCTTGATATGATATCACCACCTGACATAACACCACCACACAGAAAAAGCTATGTGGATTCACTTATGTTATAAGCAGCAAGCTCAGTTCTCAGATGCAGCTGCTCATTTAATGCTGTTGCACTAAATCCCAGTCACAGTGTGTTACTACAGTTATGGGCCTCCCTCTCTTCTCTGTAATTTAGCAACACAGAGGGATCTGAACTGGTCACTTAGAAACCAAAGGTGATTTTCTTCAGAGCAGCCAAAAATGGGATGCACAAAACCAAGCACAGCAGGGGAAAATGCCAGATATTGAAAAAGCTGTGGCGAACACCTCCGTAATGTTCCTGTAATAACAGGGATCTAGGTCTACAGAGTAGGCAACCACTTTCTGGAAAATGTCCTCAGCTAGAGCTCATTTCAACTTTATTCAGCTCTTTTGGCACCAGTTTTCTCTTTGCTGCTTCTGTTCCTGCACCGGCCTTTCTGTCCACCTCATGCTGTACTACACTGAAGGACAGTGAAAGAAGCCAACTAGAGAGTATTGGACAACAACACTTGCAAGGATAGCAGACAGAAGACTACACTGCATGTGGCGAACAAAATGCAAAATCATACCTTCAAAGGGCAGACAGAGGATCCCCACAAATTGCCTTACATCCTTGGGGGAATTTTT
Organism: Indicator indicator; assembly: GCF_027791375.1. Taxonomy (NCBI): domain Eukaryota; kingdom Metazoa; phylum Chordata; class Aves; order Piciformes; family Indicatoridae; genus Indicator; species Indicator indicator. The sequence goes on along the minus strand of NC_072053.1, from coordinate 68,001,232 downwards.
ATTGTACCCCTTGAGGCAGGTTAAACATATTTGTGTTTATGTACACAATAATTAGTGACCAATGTATTGGGCACAGATCTGGCATCATAAGCAGTTCTACAAGAAGTGTGCATAGATGTATCACAAGACAATTTTTTGTATACATTTCTACCACCAGCCCTTAGCCTGACTTTGGCACTGACTATGCCCCAGTCCAACTCTTGCTCAGAGGTGGCCTCTGAACACCCTTATTCCATGATGGCTACAAGACAGTGCTAAGGCTCTGTCTTACCTCATCATAGAACAGTCAGCCTTAGCCCCAAATGAACACAACAAATCTACAGCTGCTGAGGCTCTGGATACTCATTTCTGATCAAGGTGCTTGCTTCGTTAACACAGAGATGAATGATAGTGTGAAAGGCTCCAGGTGGGCTCTGCATTTCTAGGCAAATGCTGCCAGCATGGGGTATAAAAGATGAAAATTGCTCTGCTTTGTCAGAGGAATCACTGAGGAGGAAAAGTGTAAGGAAAACAAGGAGGCAAAATGGAAAGCAATGTGAAACACTATGTTCCTGTACTGAAAAGGATAAATAGCACCAGAAAGACGGATGAAGAGTGAAAAGTCAAAGAACATATCCAATCTCCTTCACCAGCAATTTCCCCATTTAAAGGCAAATAATTGTAATGCATGGTTAGTGAAAGCATTCAGGTTGATGCTGACTCAGGAATAAAGATGATTTACAAGCCTGCAGTGCTCCATGTAATAGAGTGTGAGGAAATGGGTAAGTGTCTAAACAGATAATGGCTTTATATTTTCCAACCCTTTTAATTTCACCACTGCAAATATTCTGGCTCCTAAATCCATTTAAAAGAGTAATTGGATGCATTTTCTCACTGTTGCTACTTGACTTAAATGTTTCCTTCTTTGTCCATCCACAGGAAAGTACAGTAAGTGGGAGCAGAAGCATTCTGTCCATGAAGTATTAGAGAGGAAACTGAACTCTATTTTTCCAGAAGCTTATGATTTTGAGAAATCTATTCAGAATGAAGACATTCTGTATCATTATTAGCAGATAGTAACTGGAAGCACATCACTTCATTTGCAAAAATAATTATTAATTAATTAACATAGTCTGAGGCAACAAACCTGAAATACTGTCTGCAGTACTTAACCACTGGAAAAGTGTGCTCAGAGATATAGAATTTCACAGAATCACAGAATCAAAAAGGTTGGAAAAGACCTCAAGGATCATCAAAGTCCAACGTGTCACCCAAGACCTCATGACTACTAAACCATGTCACTAAGTGCCACGTCCAATCCCGTCTTGAACACCTCCAGGGATGGTGACTCCATCACCTCCCTGGGCAGCACATTCCAATGTCTAACACTTGATTAACAAGACTGAAAATCAAAATTATCTCAGAGAATTGGAAAAATTGGTTTTAAGAATACAACACAATACAAAGGGTTGAATGTGAAATTTTGAATGTAAGTATGAATAAATAACTATATAATTATGTGAAACATAGGTTCAACTCATTAAAAAACCCAAACAAAACCCAAACCACCAAACAACAAACCAAACAAATAAAACAAATCTTAAAAAAAAACTAAGCATATGTAAAAAAAAAATAAAATTGGAGGAGTTTTAAAGAGAGTCAAATACTCATGATATATGAAGCCATCCTTCCACTCAGTGTTGAAAAAATCTCTTTCATTAAGCTATGCTTATGCATTAACCGAGAAACACCAGAAAATAGTGGAAGCAGTATAAAACTCTACAAAATATGACCCATGAGAAAGATCAAAATAAGTAGTTGTTTAGATGGACAGAAATAGAATGAGAACATGTTGTTAACTAACAATTAGCTGTCCTTTTATCATCATAATTATAATAATGTGTTTACAATAGCTAAAGAAATTGATGAATATTACTACAACTGATGACTATTCTTAAGAACAGAGAGGCTTACAAAGCACAAGGGATGGTGACTTGGGAGGCAGTAACAAAAGTAATACAAAATATTTTGTCTTAAATGTCACAGAAATGTAAATTGTTAGTTAGGATATCTATTTTTGTTTGTCCAAAACAACAACAGAAATCTGCAGATATTGGTTCATTATATACCTAACTCTGTAAGTGAATTTCAGAGTTAGAAGAAAAATATGTGGGTGCCAATAAAGCATCTGCGGTATGTTCTTTCCTCACATTCTTCAGGGCTGCACTGTTAATTTTGCATAGCTTATGAAAACCTTAACACTGAAATGAAGACTTTTTTGTAGCCCTTCAAAACAGATATGAGTAAAATTTAAGTTCTCACTATGAAAAAATTATATAAACCTTGCTTTTTCTAATAAAGATATATTTTAAAGAACATTAGTAGCAGAACTGTGGAAAAGAAGCGCTTTCAGACTTACAGTTTAGTAAGAGATGGTGCAAGAGCGCAAAGAAAATTAACTTTGGCACAGAAAGCACCTTGATTTGGTACAGAATGCATCTAGATTTATACATACTAGAGAAATATTAACAGTCTTATGAAGTCAGACTTTATGGCTTATGTATTAATGAATTTAGTTTGCTCTTTCAATCTGCATTGTGTAGAGAAAAAAAAACAACTAAAAAAACAAACCAACCTAACAAAAGCCTAAATAGTCTTCTCCCCTGCATAAAACAAATAATTTAGAAACAAGAGTACCAAGCTGGCAGTTGTCTGGTGACCAAAAGACTGTCTGGAGAATAAATAATTAAATATTTTCTTGAGGGTGTAATTTCCCATCTATCCTTGACACTAAAATACCAAATAAACTGAAATCAAAAGACTCAAGGGAATCAGTCAATCTCCAACTATATTAATCTTTAAGATTATTCTTTTTCTACTTCTCCTAAGACTTCAATGATATAAAATAAAACTGTTGTGGCAGATTTTAACTACAGAGATTGCAAGTAGGATTCCAACCTGAACTTTTCCATATGAAAAGAAGATTGATTGGATTGGATCATTGATTCCTTACCAACCCATTAATTACCAGCAGAAATATTGGTGATTTTCAAATGACAGATGGCACTTACAATTACTCTATCTTGTGCTTTCTTATGCAGGGATCTGTAACCATATCACTGTCTTTAATTAATTAATGCACGCCCTTCTCCTGAGGTGGAGATTTATTAGAATCACTTCTCATTTGAAATGATACATCTGCTCAGGATGAAATTAAAACCAAAATATTTCAGCCCTTTGAAATCAAATGTAGGTCTTTACCAAAGCAGTTAACTTCTATATTTTACACAATTTGTTGCATGAAAACTTTTTATAAATTCAGTGTGAACAGTAAAATTCTCTTGACTTTGAATAAATACTGTATTCAAACAATTCTGATCCTTTACTCCAAACCAAACTCTAGAAGCAACAAGGGAGAGGAGAAGGTCAATGTGATTTAGACTGACACTTTAAATTCATTTCCACCGAGCTCTGAAAGCCTGAGCAGCTTCAACCCCACCACTCCACTCTTAACCACAGTGTTTGCACCAAGATATGAACCCAACCTACCTGGTCCTGTGTTTATGTGGTAAAGGCTGCATTAGGCCCAGAATTATGCCCAAATATTGCCAAAACAAGTCCCTGCATGTTTTGCTCAACCTCCTTTCCCCCTCCCCTTCTTGGGGAGAGGAGGGGGGAGGGGGGGGGGATTTTAGCACCAAATAGACAAAAAATGAGGTGTCAGCGAGTACAAGTAAACAAGTTGCCTGGGCGTGTTTTCCACCTTTGTGGTAAACAAGTTTCATGAGATTTACTCATTCTTTGCTTTATGCACTGCTTATGCATATACTGAATTTGCTAAAACACCACATTATTGGTTAATTATTCTGCGTACAAGTTTTGCTATTGGTCTAGTATTCATTTTGGCAAATATTAAATTGGGGTTGTTTTGGTAAACAAGTGCTTTTGCTTATGCTGTGTTTACCCCATGCTCCATGTTCCAGTCTGCTTTGCTTTGCCCGCAATCCACAAACCGTCCGGAGCACTTCACTTCAGATCTTAAAGCAGCTGCTTCACTGCTGAGCTGTTGCCTGGCTACACGCGACACCCTACTGGGTGCAGGATTCTTGGACTGTGTCCTGCGATCGGAGAACAGAGCCAGACACTGTCCAGATTGTTACCAAGCAAGGGAACCGCAGTAGGCCATGTGCACAGCTCATCCCAGACTTGTACAGCCCCACAGAGGGGATATCACTTTGTCCAGCCAGCAGCCATTCTGGCTGAACCCCGTGAGCCATGGAGGAAAATACCTCTCCCCAGTCCTCCCGCTCGCTGAGAGGCTGTTTTGCTGTGCCCTGAAAACCCTTGGCAGCAAGGTTGTTCCCCCAGAGCAGGAAGCCCTTTCTCAGGCAACACGCCCCAGGGACTAAACTGCAAAAGCCTCTGGAAGTTTCACCAGGAGGCACGACAAAGCTTGGTGTCATCAGCAAACTTGCTGAGGGTGCACTCAATGCCACTCTCCGTGTCACCAACAAAGATGCTGAACAAGACTGGTCCCAGCACTGATCCCTGAGGGACTCCACTTGGATATGGACCCATTGACAGCCACTCTTTGGGTGTGGCCATCAATCCAGTTCTTTATCCACTGACTAGTCCTTCCATTGAACCCAGACTTTACCACCTTGAAGACCAGGATGTCGTGGGGGACAGTGTCAAAGGCTTTGCTTAGGTTCAGGTAAAAGATATCAGTTGCTCAGCCTTCCTCTATTAATGTTATGACCTTGTCATAGAAGGCCACCAGGTTTGTCAGGCAGGATTTGCCCTTGGTAAACCCATGCTGATTGTACCCAATCACCTCTTCATTATTCTTCTGTCTCATCAGTGCCTCCAGGAGGATCTGCTCCATGATTTTACCAGGCACAGAGGTGAGACTGACTGGTCTATAGTTCCCTAGGTCATTCTTCTTTCCCTTTTTGAAAATGGGAGTTATCTTTCCCCTTTTCCAGTCAGTGGGGACTTCCCCAGACTGCCAGGACTTTTGGAATATAATAGAGAGGGGTTTAGCAACCTTATCTGCCAGTTCCCTCAGCACCCGTGGGTGTATCTCATCAGGTCCCATGGACTTAAACACTTTCAGGTTCTTCAGGTGATCACGAACCTTATCTTCACTTATGATGGGAAGTTCTTCCTTCTGGTCCCTGCCATTATCTTCCATGACTCCAAGAGTCTGGCTGGAGCCCTTGCAGTGAAGACTGAGGTAAAGAAGTCATTGCGAACCTCAGACTTTTCCAGGTCACTTGTGACCATTTCACCTGATTCCTTTCTGAGGGGGCCCACACCTTCCCTAGTCTTCTTTTTACCATTAATATACCTATAGAAATTTTTACTCTTCCTCTTGATCTCCCTGACTAGATTTAATTCTAGCTGAGCTTTAGCTTTTCTAACCAGGTTTCTTGCTGCTAGGGCTGCTTCCTTATATGCCCCCCATTCTAGTTGTCCTTTCTTCCACTCCCTGTAGAGTTTCTTTTTGTGTGACAGTGTGTCCAGGAGCTCCTTGCTCATCCAGGCCAGCCTCCTAGCATTCTTTCCAGTTTTCCTCTTTGTGGAAGGAAAGACCTTGCTCCTGGACACAGAGGAGGTGGTCCTTGAATACTGACCAGCTGTCCTGGGCCCCTCTTCCCTTTATGGCTTTGTCCCACAATACTTTGGCCAGCAGATCTCTGAAGTGATCAAAGTCTGCATGCCTACAGTGCAGGGTTGTAAGTCTGGGATACGTCCTCTTAGTTACCCTGAGGATCTTAAATTCTATTGCATCATAGTCACTGCAGCCAAGCTTATCCCTGAGCCTCACATTGGTCACCAGCTCTCCCTCATTGGTGAGAACAAGGTCCAGCATAGCACCTTTTCTCATTGATTCCTCTACTATTTGGAGGAGGAAGTTGTCATCTCTGCATTCCAGGGACATCCTGGAACATCCTGGAATACTGCTACCTAGCTGTGTTGTCCCTCCAGCAGATGTTAGGGTGGTTGAAATCCTGCACAAGGACCAGAGCTTGTGAACATGAAGCCACTTCTATTTGCCTGTGGAGGGCCTCATCTGCTTGGTTCTGCTGGTCAGGTGGCCTGTAGCAGACCCCTACAGTGACATCACCTTCCCCTGTCTTCCCTTTAATCTTCACCCATATGCTTTCAACCAGCTCATCATCCTTTCCCAGGTAGAGCTCCACTGATTCAAGCTGCTCACTGATATAGAGAGCAACACCTCCTCCCCTCCTACCCTGCCTGTCCTTCCTAAAGAGCTGGTACCTATCTATGCCTACATTCCAGTCATGGCAATCATCCCACCAAATTTCAGTAATAGCCACTATGTCATAGAATTCCAGCAATAAAGTGGCCCTTAAGTAGTCCTGTTTGTTGCCCAAGCTGTGTTCATTTGCACAGAGGCACTTCAGCTGGGCTAGCTGTGTCACCCTCTTAAGTGAATCCCCCTTGATTCCCTTGGGGTGTCCCAGTGCTTCGTCCTTGGCTTGCCTCAGGGCAACAAGGTGAGAGCCCCTACTATCATTCCATCCCTCTACCTCTGATGAGCTGCCCCAATGTTTGTCACAGGCAAGCATAAGATTAACAACCCCTTCAAATCTAGTTTGAAGCCCTATCAATGAGCCCTGCTGACTTCTGCCCCAGAATCCTTCTCCCCCCTCTGGGACAGGTGCATTTCATTGGTTGCTTGCAGTTCTGGTGCCTTGTAAACTCTGCTGTGATCATAAAATCCAAGCTCCTGCCAAGGACACCAGTCCCAGAGTCATGAATTGACCTGTTGGCTCCTCCTGAATGTTCCCTTGTCCATTGCCAATGTCAGAGGGGTGGAGAACACAACTTGTGCTCCTGATTCCTTTAGCAGTTTCCCCAGGGTCCTGAAGTCTCTTTTCATTGAACGAGAGCCTCTCACTGCTGCATCATCACTACCCACCTGAAAAACTAGAAGTGGGTAATAGTCTGAAGGACTCACAAGTCTACCTACAACATCCTTTACCTGGGCACCAGGGAGAGAGCAGACCTCTCTATGAAGTAGGTTTGCTCTGCTCCCCTCAGCAGGGAGTCACCTACAACAATGACCCTTTGATTTTTCTTTTCAGGGTCAGTTTTTATGGCTGCTCTGAGGTGGGTCAGTCTTGGTGGTACTTCTGGCCTTTGGCTTTCATGAGCCCTCGTCCTTTCTCACAACTAGTTCCTTCTGCAGAACCTCATACCTGTTCTGCAGGGGCACTGTGGGTGGTGTGCTTCTTAAAGGAGAATGTTTGCTTCATTTGTATCATTTGTTTTGTCAGGTAGCTACCTGTTTCAATTGACCCTGCACATGTGAGTTACTAAGGAAGGCTGGGGGGCCTAGCTGATGAAAGCATATCAAATCCTCTGCGCCACTAAGAGTCAACTCCTGTTCTGTATTTGTGAAGATCGGTTTGTGAAAGTTATCAATTTCCCTCTCACTCTCCCTGATGTTTCTTATCTACTCACCTCTTCCCTGAGCTCCATCACTTCATCCAGGAGCTAGCCAACCAGCTGAGCAGGTCAAAAACCTGCTCACACTGCACAAATCCATAGTAAGTGTTGCCCCCTGTTGCCTGTGAAAGGCTGTGGCATTCCTCACAACCTGTGGCCTGGATGCCAATATCCTTTTTGGTGGGTGCAGACCGTACAGTCTTCCTCCTCTGAGTATCCACCATCATGCCTTCAGTAAAACTGAATCACCTTGTGTCCTGCCCACATGCCGTGCTCATGCCAACTACTGAGCTAATTCAAAAGGAGCCCCTGGGATACCTGACCCCCACTCACTGCATTCCAACTGAGCTAGTTCCAGGGGCACACTGGGTCATTATTTGCACTCCCTGTGCCTGTTAGCCTGCCTGTACCAATGGCCACTTGCTCCCAGCTGTCTGACCACACCCTCCCTCTCACACCACACTTGCTGGGTTCCAATGAGCAGAAAGACTAGTTGCCTCACAGCTTGCAGTCTGAGAGCCTCTTCCAGTTTCGCTGGGTTTAAACCTCCCATGGCTTCTCTGAGAATGCCCCCAGCAATGCTGCCCTTTCAGACACATGAAACCTTAAATTTGAAGGAAATTTATTTTCAAAACTATCACTAAACTGCACAGACCAAAGACATATTTACTATACAAGTCCACCAGTCAATCTCATGAATGTGTTGTGTATTTAAGGACAATGGAGTGGTTTTGACCCAGTCCTCCTTGTCCAGGACCACCATTTGGCTAACGATTGAAGAGTGGCTAACATCTGCCAGGCATTTTACCAAATCTGAATCACTTTAGTATGTTTGGCATGTTTTTGTGTTCAGGACAGCTCCACTTTAAGTAGATTTTTTTCAGGCAAGAATTCCAAATGCATTGTAGCTATCCTTACACTGTCCTCACACTATCCTTAAAGCATACTGGGTATTTAAGAGTGAACTGCAGGCAGAGAAACACGACAGCACAGAAGTCCTCATCTTCCAGAGCCAGCAGATCTGCTGTCCTGTGTGACTATGACATGGAAGGGAGATGTTAGAAACTGGGAAAAGCTATCTTAGATGATGCTTTAAATTCTGATGGAATTAAACTTGCCTTAGGATAGCTTGGGAAGGAACAAATCTGACACACAAAAACACTGATGTCATCTTTGCTGGATGCTCTGCTTTTTGTCCTGAGCAACCACACGTGGTATTAGCAAATCACCTTCTGTTATCCTCTCTAATGGTAAATATTAATAGTGGCTGCTTGCATTACATGTTATTCTGTAAGTTTAATCACAAGTTTGTCAGTTGAAGGCTTCCATGTTAATAAATTGAAAGCAGCAAGTTTTGGTCAGATGGTAACAGAGGGTATTTCAATCCTTCAAAGCCTTTGCTCTAATCAGTAAATGCACTTTATTCCTGTCAGATATCCAACACCAAAATTTCATTATGGCAGTACTCCAGTTCCAGTCCATTTTCTGTGGAAATGAGGCACAGACTTGAGTACCTTTATACTCAACAATGACAGGAAGTCAAACATGCAAAGTGCAATAATGAAAACTGAAGAATAATTTATTTGGTTTTGCAAGCCTTAAAAACCGCATAAATAGAAGCAGAATATAAAAAATCAGAGATGATTGATAGGGCATACAGGAGCTTTTTGTTCCAGTCGGTAGTAGTATAGACAAAAAAAAGTACAGATCCTGTTACTGATGGATTTTGTCTTCAGCAATACTGGAAACTGTGATGTTGTGTTGGTACTGTAATTACTCTTCTTTGCTCTGTGAGATTATGAACAGAATAAACCTTCAAAGGAAATAAGTTCTCTAATCGTTTACAAAGACAAATTGTGCAACCAGATTCTTCATACCTCATACGGTACTCTAGTTGCTGGCACTTTACTCCCTGCCACACTCCTCTATTAATGCAATCTTGAATTCCTGCATTTTAAGGCAGAAAAAGAATACTCCTGGCAGCAGTTTCAGTCTTTGTAGAATCACAGAATCGTAGAATTATGAAATGGTCTGAGTTGGAAGGATTCTTCAAAGATCATCTAAACCAATCTCCTTGACATGGGCGGGACACACATGCATATGTGCAGATGTATAGGAAGATATGGGTATAACAGAAATATGAAAAAACAGGTTATATAGTGATAAAAATATGGTATATGATGTAAATGTTAACGTAAATATAATTGATTCTAGAGTAAAAAGATCACTGCTCTAAGTAAATTAAAATGGTATTTTATCTGGGAAAATATATGGAGTACTAATTTTTCTGTTCCTACAATATCAACAGATTTTTGATTGTTTTGTCTAATCGTGATGAATGCCATCCAGAAGATGCCATATTGAGGGACCTTGACAAGACGGAGAGGTGGGTCCATGCCAACCTGTCATACCAGTATCAAAACAGGCCCAGCACAAACCCAGACAGGCCCTAAGATGTCTAGACAAGGTGGTCCCCCTCTCGTTGCTCCTTTCTGCAGAAAGTCAGGGCAATGTGGGAAAAGGAACAAAGGGGACAGGACAGTGCATGTCTGGTAAATAAGTTGTTTACCTGCGGTAAGAGCACATGTACTGGCCACTATCCCCGAAACAAGGCTTTGTTTCTGCCTTTTATGATCATAGCCTGGCAGAACACCTTTCCATTGGGCACCTATATGTTGGCTTCAGTTGCTCCTATTGGCCCAAATGGATCTTGGGCAAGATATATATACAGGCTGACTTGTAGTTGCCTTTTCCTTGCTTTCAAGCCTTGCTTTCAAGCCTTGCTTAAACCTTGGTCAAGCCTTGCTTGAACCTACTTGGACCCGTCTTGCTAGAAGCTGCCTCGAGTTGCCTCAAGTGCCTGGTCCAAAGCCTGGGATAAAGCCACAAGCCCATACACAGCAAGCTGGAAAAGCCACGAACCTAGAATCTGGAGTCAAGCCTAGCCTGCTTCCCCTTCACCACTAGAATTGTGCCGTGTCTCCGTTCACCCAGGACAAGCAAGTGCCTGTTGCGAAGAACATGTCGTAAACTGCCTGCCATCCGCTGAAGCTAGATCAGCCCTGGGACAATGTGGCACCCTTCTTGCTGGCAGCCTGCCATGCCAGCACTGTACAAGAGCACCTCCAAAGCCTCTACAGGTCCTACACAGCAAGAGCACTCCCCACTTGGAGCTGTGAGTAATTAATTCATTGCCTCTTGGGCTTAAGGGTTCTTATCAAGTCTCCCTCCTGCTGTGATTGAGCACTACCTGCTCCCAGGACCTTCTCTTTCCATGTTATTTCCTCCCAGTTTGCATAGAATTGTTGGGTTTTGCCCAAAGTCTGTACATACCTATTGTCCATATATATTCCAACCATACGATGATCCTATTTAACAAATTTTGGTAATTTTTCATACTAATAAAGGGTTACTAGGGTTACTAGTTGGGGCAATCCCAGGCATTAAGAAACATCCTCAGGAAAATAAGCTTCTTTGGCATGGTCCTTCACCATTTTCATTACAGAGGTTAAGTTGGGGAAATCAGAGTACACCTATACAGAAACTTTTGTGGGTTTCTACTCCAGTGTAGTTCTGAGAATCTACAGTATAGAAGGGGCACAATGCAAATAAAATCTCTATCTGCTGTCTTCAGCTTACTAGCTTGTAGTACTGCAGGAACTGAACTGGTGTTTACCAGTGTCTCAGAACATTTGTACTCTCAAACAATTTTCTTTCTTGGCATTAATGGTTTTTAAAACAGAAAACAGCCAACAGAAAGAGATTATGCTAACAGTCCTTTCAGTATTTCAACAGAGGATCAGACCATTTTAAAATGTGAAGCAAGAAAATGCTTTTCTTGATGTACGTTAAAGCCTGGAATTATTTTCAAGAAAAAGTCCACAAAAACAGTAGACAGACAAGATACATATGGTTGGAAATTCAGATTAGAAAAGTAAAGATGAAATGAATATTTTTTACCACAAGGTCCAGGTAACAATATACATTTCTCATTCCACACAAGCCCTAATGGAGACATGAACACCTTTCCTACTGCTACCTCTGGACATAATAAAATAAATTCTTGTTTACTTATGCCTTGTGATTGAAACCAATCTTCCTTAAAGCATGAATAATAAAAGCCTTTGTGTTATTTAGTCCTGCCTAGACCTACTTTGCAGCTGCTTAAAATATTAGAAAATAGAGAATACCTGATAATCAGTGCTATTTGTCTACTGTTGACAACGTGTCTATGAGTACAAAGACAGATCAGTCCCACCAGAGAAAACTCAGTATTGAGTTGTATCAGTCACACTGAAAATATCTTCATGAAGTGAGATATTCTGACAAGTGCATCAGAGTTCAACCATCTTCTCACTTTCTGGGCTTGCTTGTCCTGTTTCCAAATGAAAATCCTTTTCTGGCAAGACTCTAGAGGACATTGTCTGCTAAAGGTAAGGGGAGGAAGATCTAGCAAGACTATGAAGTCTTCTTAAACATCACTGTCTGCAGCACATCTGAACATGAAGTCCCTGTTCTCACAGCCCATGAACTCTCACATTTGCTCTCTTAATTCTATATTTCACAGAAATAACAAAGCTGTGAAAGAAACAACTGTGGTGTTGGATTTCTGGTATGCTCTGTTGAACTGTACACCCCCAATGCAACATGATCAAAATTTCTACATATCCCACAGCCAGGGATATCTAGGAAACCTGACAAATACTCCATATTCTCAAATGCCAACAAGAACTATTTTTCCAGGTGCAAACCCAAAGATATGTCCTTTTATTTACAAATTAATAAAACTCTATATTTGAAGGACAATTTCTTTTTGATCAACATAGTTTCTGAATTCAGTTTTAGTGTTAATTTGAATTTCAGGAGTTTTGCCTCCAACAGAATATTAAAGACCATTAATCTCAGGTTGTTTTAGTGAGCATTCTGGGTTTGGAATCTAGGTTTGCAACTCTCTATAAAGCAATACACTTTAATACCTATATTTTCCAATTTTCAATTTTATTTATGTCTATATACTCATATATTTATTTAAAATTGTTAAAATCACTTGCCTACAACTGCAAGTTCAAACTAAAAATGACTGACTTTAAAAGATTAATAGCTTAAATAAACAAACTTCATAATTTGCAGGTAATTGACTTTGTTGATAGACACTGTTCTTGTATATGTAAAAGACAGTAATTCATGTATTTATACATCTTTTTCTATATGGAGAGATCAGTACCAAAAAAAGAAAAAAAACCCAAAACATTATGTCATCACCCTTTTTAGAAAGATGCAGAAACAAGAATCAAGAATCAAGAAGGTTGGAAGAGACCTCAAAGATCATCGAGTCCAACCTGTCACCCTACACCTCATGACTATCTAAACCATGGCACCAAGTGCTACGTCCAATCCCCTCTTGAACACTTCCAGGGATGCTGACTCCACCACCTCCCTGGGCAGCACATTCCAATGGCCAATCACTCTCTCTGTGAAGAACTTTCTCCTCACCTCCAGCCTAAACCTCCCCTGGCACAGCTTGAGACTGTGTCCTCTTGTTCTGGTGTTGGTTGCCTGGGAGAAGAGACCAAACCCCTCCTGGCTACAACCTCCCTTCAGGTAGTTCCTTACAACACCAAACCACTAGTTTGTGAATGTTTTCTGTGATGGTGTTAGTGCTAGTTAATAAAAACTTGCTCCTTAATTGGAGAAAAAAAGAGCTCTTCCACAAAGAGATGTACTGGGAGGGTGGCATTGGTCTTGCTGCAGCACGCTCTGTTTGTACCATTAACACCGTTCACAAAATGCACAAAGTACCGCATCTGTTTTCCCAACAGGCCCTATATTTTGAGATCCAAGGGCAACATTTCTGTTCTTTAACTTGAGCCTACATAGTTTAACAAATATGCTCACATAATATTTGTAATTAATGTAATTTAGTTGCATATTAAGACAGTTGTTTAAACTTAGTGAGAGAAACCCATTTTCAAAGAAACTCTTCTCTATTTCAGGAAGCTTGCTTTGCTTACACAGCATGAACAAACAAAACCTTTTTTAAAAAAAGGCTTTAACTTTTGTTCTTTTGAACTGGAAGTCAAATCAATAGTCCTTCTGTGGAATTAATTTTCTTTGTGCCAAGTAGACAAAATTGACACTTGAATCAATACAAAAGAAAACTTGTTTGACGTATCTTGGGTGATAATGAACAATGGTTTTTCTTTCCTACCTTTTTTTTCTGCAGATGAAGATCTATAATAGTAAACAGAAGTCTATCCTACTTATAGTAGAGCCATACTTGCAGAAACAGTTCAGTGGCTGAGTAAGATTTTAAAACAAAGGGAATGAGAAAATAAGGGGTAAAAAGGTCTCAGAGACTGACTGTGAGCAGTCTTCTGATAAAGTGCTGTTTGATTACATGCCAGTAACAAAGAGAGAGTTATTTAGGAGATAGTGGTACTCTACTGAAAGGTACGCATAATAGTCCCCATTAAAAGAGGAAAACACCCAAATAACCTAACAACCCAAATTTGCCACTCTGACACTGACAGGCACTGAGCTACTCAACTTCATATTTACTTTAAGGTGAACATCTCATTAAATGTAAGTTATGTGCCTTTCCAGGAATCTACTCTCCACCCTAACTTAAAAGCCCTAGAAATGAAAAATCTTCTGCATCATGGACAATCATCACATCTGAGCCCATATGCCAGCAAACTGGCCCAAAAAGATATCCTGTTAGCAGCATCTTTTCCATACAAGGATGAGGATTCAATTACAAAACAGTGCTCCAATTGCTGTGATATTGTGTCACAAGGAAAAAGGCAGTCTCTACACATCTGTAAGACTATCTATAAACATCTTCATCACTGAAGAGGGAAAATTATAATGAGAAAATAAATATTTAAGCTTTTGACAGGTAACAACTGCAGCTGAAAATTATAAACCCGTGTTTTAATCATACTTCTTCACTAACATAAGAATTACTCATCACATAAACATGCATGTGTCACATATTTGGATGATCATTATTAGTTCCTCAGCTCATACATATTAAATTACATATATATACAATGCATATGTATCATATTTTATATATACATTCTCTGTAAATGTGTGTATATTTTAGGATGGAAAGGATCTACATCATATACCTTGAGACACCTATGAGATAGACAGCCACAGCTGAGCTATTTACCCTTACCTTCCCGGAAAAGAACAAGCGCTAGCACTAAATCTGTATCTAATTTCAGTTGGATGTATATCCAGAGTAACAGTGTTTCCACAATTCATGTGGAAGAACAGTGAAGTCACACCACTAACCTTCGCTCCTTCATGACTTCCCACCCTAGCCCTTGGTTTCAAAGATATTCAAGCGAACCAGAGGGCTTTTAAATCAGAATAAAGTGCAGCACAACAGGAACTTCATGAGTGTGGCATTTAGCCCCATTTTTTCTAGGCAGCTCAAGGAAATAGCAAGGTTCCTCTTCCATATGGAAAGTATGCAGATAGTTGAGCCCAAAAATATAGACTGGATTTATTACCTTAACTGGCAAATTATACTATTGAATGTAACACCACGAATTATTTTTATTTATTTATTTGCTGCACTGTACATTTGATGACCTAAATGGAATTATCATGTTTCTGGACCTCATCTTTAACAAAGTATTTTGGCTTTTTACCACTATTTTCTTTTGAATAAACTTTTCCTGTTACTGCAGATAGAAAGTCTCAAAGAGACTTACGATATTTCTTCACAAACCTCTTAAAAGCCATTATATCTTCTCAGAATAATTTTCAGAAGTGCAACAAGCCTGACATCTTTCAAAAAAAAAAAAAAGATCAAGTCACAACAGCTTTTTCTTATGTCTTATAAAAATTCTAGAATCTCATCCTATTAAGTGTAAGACTTCCAGAAAGCTGACAGTTTTGTCAAATATTCACTTAATAATATGGAAAGTAATCCATTTGAAAATGCATAGGTTTACATGGAAGAGATCTTGGAAACTCCAAAATCATTAAATACATTATTCTAATACTAATGTTCTTTTTAAAATATAAGAAAGTCTTCTAATTATGCAAGCTGATTCTGAAGTTCTAAGAGGCTGAAGTGATACAAGTAACAAAATGAAAAATACAGGAGAATTTATTTCCCTCATTTATTTACATAATCACTAGTTAATCTCTCTCACATCAAACAGAAAATTGCAGAAGGTTTCTAATGAGTGAAGCATTACCCTAATTATGTGGAGGAACATATGGTTCAGAAAAACTGGAACAGAAAAATTATGACTACTCTAATGATGGGGTTATTAACACAATTGTTATTAAAGCTCTCTGGCAATTCCCTTTCTTCCTAAAGCCTTGCCAAGTGCTAACCATTTTCACTGCAAAGCAGATAGACACCACCAGGACAGCACTGAACTGCCATAATTACTATATCATTCTTTCTCTTCCTGTTATTCCCTGCCTTGTCCACTACACATCCTTCAGACTCTGCAGCAAATGAGAGAGCAATTTGACAGACAACAGCCTCTTTTGCAAAAGAATTCTAATTAAGTCTCAGAGCAGCTTTTCTTCTGCACAGAAAGAAACAATCATTCTCTGGGGGAAAAAAATAGTATTCAACGATATAATGAGGGCCTTAATGACAACATCTCCTAACATTTATAAAAGTAGCACATTCTTTCCAACCTCACTTTTAAATATAATTACTTACACTTTACTGAGAGCACCATTATGCAGATAAAATGAACATCACTACTTTGAAAAAGAAAAATGAAAAACATTTTCAATACGCCGTTGTAAGAAGCCAGTTTTATAATGTATCTTAAGTACACAGTTATCAATGATTCTTGTTTAGCTCCAATCTTATCCATTACACCATCAGCACATCACTAAAATTCTTGGGAGACTTTGTGTATTCCCATTGGTACTTTGGAGATTCTCTAAAATCCCCTACTTTGTTTCCTCAGGAACAAAAGACTTACAAGAAATTACAGCTTTACAGCAGACCATTTCCTATCTCCTAACTATTCTTTTTCATACCAGCTATGCCCAAAAGACCAAATAGTCCAGTTGTTCAGAGGCTTGACTTCCCAGCTTTTGGGAAAAATCAACTTGCAGCAACCAACAAACAATTTAGCACTTCCAGCACAACTCCAATATTGGTATGACAGTGATGTGGGCTACTATAGGATCCCCACTCACTGGCACAGCAGGAAGGAAGCCAGTGAAGCCTACTGACTACAGGACCAGCAGCCTGGGGTGACAATAGATGCATGCCCTATCCTTAGAGATTCTGGCATATGATCTTGAGAGCCAAGGAATTTGGCTACCTTCCAGTTAAACTATCATGAAATTATTTCTAAACTTCAGTTCCAGGCTGCCAGGAAGATACTACTTAACCATGTCCAAAACACATCCCAGCTAGCAGGACATCTATATTTCCAGTGTCTATGGTATACACTTTGATGCACATGGCTAGCACTCCTCACAAGCACAGCAAAGTTGATGACTTTAGTTTCCTTTATATGAACAGAAAGTTGACTGGAGGCAGTTTACATTTGTTTGTACCTGTCCCCTTATACCATCAACTCTGCTATACAGTGAGAGGGTCAACAAACACTAAAATACCTAGCAAAATCAACCTACTAGTGACATACAACAAAATTGTGATTAATCAATCCTTTGCAAAGCATAGAACATAATTTTCAATCTGTGTTTATTGAAACAAGTTAATAGAATTTACAATTTACGACTTCTTAGATAATTATGTTTTCATCCTGTGCAAAAACTGCAATATTACATCTAGCTCCTAAGAGCAGATGGGTCTGGGCTGTCTGGGCTGTAACAGCTACACACCTTCAAGGTTTCATGATTTACCTGATACAGGACTGCTGCATCAAGATGAATTCAAGGAAACTGAGGCTAGCAGGGAACAAAACATCAAAACACAATTGTGCATTTTGTGAGGCCAAGAGGAACACATCTCAATGTATCTCTCATTGTTGCAATGAGAATAATTTATCAGGTTTTGTATATTACCTTTAAAAAAAAAAAAACAAACAAGCAAACAAACAAAAAGAGAGAGGTTCTTCTATGAAGACAGGTTGAAAGAGATGGCGCTGTTCAGCCTGGAGAAGAGGAGGTTTCAGGGAGGCCTTGTAGCTATATTTCAATATTTGAAGGGGATCTACAGGAAGACTGGGAAGGACAGTTTGGAAGGCTTGTATCAATGATTTTAAATTGGAGCAGGGTAGATTTTGGTTGGACATCAGGAGGAAGTTGTTTACAATGAAAGTGGTAAAACAGGCTGCACAGGGTTGTGGTTGAGGCCCTTCCTAGGAGACATTCAAGATCAGACTAGATGTGGGCCTGGACAGCCTGATCTAGCTTGAAGTGTCCCTGCTCACTGCATGGGAGTTGGAAAAAATTACCTTTGAGGGTACTTTATAATCCAATGCAATGTGTGAATCTGTTAAATTTAGTAGTCATAAAATGCTTTTCAGGAAATGATAGGGTAAACAGGCACAGTGTAAGAGCTTGCAAATCATCCAGTTTAATCAGAATCACAGAAAACATCTG
Source organism: Indicator indicator (assembly GCF_027791375.1). Taxonomy (NCBI): domain Eukaryota; kingdom Metazoa; phylum Chordata; class Aves; order Piciformes; family Indicatoridae; genus Indicator; species Indicator indicator. Next base: position 67,983,205 of record NC_072053.1, on the reverse strand, counting down.
GTTGGAAGAGACCTCAAAGATCATCCAGTCCAACCTTTGAGCAAGCATTGAAGGGTCAATACTAAAATGTGTTCCTAAGCACCAGGTCCACACACTTATTAAACACCTCCAGGGACAGTGACCATTCCAATGTTTGATAACCATCTCTGTGAAAAATTATTTCCTAGAATCCAGACTGAATTTCCCCTGGTGCGGCTTGAAACCTTGCTCCAACCTTCCTTTAGGTAGTTGTAGAGAGCAATGAGGTCTCCTCTCAGCCTCCTTTCTCCAGACCGAACAAACACAGCTCCCTCAGAATCTCCTCAAAGGCCATGTGTTCCAGGCCCTTCACCAGTCTCATTGACCTTCTCTGAACACACTGCAGCACTTCCATATCCTTCCGAAGGGCCTAGAACTGAACACAATACTTGAAGTATGTCTTCACCAGTCCTGAGTACAGGGGAATGATCACCTCCCTGTTCCTGCTGGCCACAGTGTTTCTAATACGAGCTGGAATACCATTCACTTTCTTGGCCATCTGGGCATACTGCTGACTTCTATTTAATCAACTGTCAACCAGAACCCGCAAGTCACTCTCAGAGTTGCAGCTTTCCAACCACACATCTCCAAGTCTCCTTTACTCTGCTTGGAGCTTACAACACTGCCTTCGTAATGTATTTATCAAACAGTACATTTCCAATGAGGCTGTGAGGTCACTTAGTGAAGTCTGAATTGCTCCGTGTGAAATTTTCTTATGCTACTGATTAGAGAATAGCCACACAAGGAAGCAAACATCATGAGATATGTGAAGAAATGTGGAGAGGCATTTTGAACTTGTGCATTCTCCTGATATTTAGGAGACTTGGCTTTGCTGCTGGACTCAGAAGGAGTGGATCTTCTCTGCCTCACAGGAGAGTAGTACGGTCATGCCTCTCCCTCCAACTGCTAAGGGCTATGGGCTAATTTCTGCACCACAGTCTATCTGGGGGCTTCGTCTAGTCAAATACTATGATTTGTGTTGCCAAAGAAATTTTCAGAAAACAGAAGCCCTACTGGTAAATAAAGATTGTTAATCCAATCTCATAATTCTCCTTGTTATAATATTAGAAGCTATGTGGTTGTAAAAAGGTAAATTATCTAGTAAGAAATCACAAAGGAATAAGTTTCTACTTCATTTTGGGCCATCAGATGCTTTTGAAGCAAGTCATACAAAAGGTACCTGGCCTCTTTGCGTGGTGAATACAAAAGCAATTAGTGGCATTAACTGTAGCACTTCTCAGCATGAGTTAAAACTAGTAGTTTGTGTTGTTCAGGATAAGATCTTTTGGGTTAGATTTTTGTTGGTTGTTTTTTTTTCCCTTTCTTTGAACCAAATCTTTCTCAGTATCAGTGCAGGTCTCCTGGATCCACTTAGCTCTTAGTAAGGTTCTGACACTTTGCCATGAAGAGTGTTTACGGCAACAACAGTGCCTACTGTAACAATTATTTTTTAATATCACAGCATGGATTATATTTTAAGTCTATGTTCAGCAAAGCAACCAGCAGTAAAGGAAGGGGAGAAGGAAGAAATAAATAAAACTTAACTTCATAGAATATTACCTTATGGAAAGATTGAGTGCTGGCCATGTCTTTGTTGGTTCTGGGAACTGATTTTTATCTGCAGTTTTCCTACCCCCATTATTAACAGCAGTTACACTGTCAGTGTCTCATTTCTCTTCTAAAAAGTATATATATCCTCCACATAAATTATGAGTTCCATTGTGAAGTTCGTGGTCATACATGTTTATTACATAGACAAAAGAAGTTGTGTGGCATACAAAATTAAACTGTAGGTTCTTCGTCATCTTTGCAAGTGGAAATTGTCACCATATGTAAGAATTATTACCAACATAACACATTTAGGTTTAAGAATGTGCTAGTATTCAGCATTTCTTACTGATTTTTTAGTCTAAAGGTAGGGTTTTAGCACCTGCTTCCAGAAATGATGGAACAGTTCATAGCTCTGAAAAGGGGTGATCTGTGCCCCTGTACTCTTGCTCTGCCAGGAAGGCAGCCAGAGGACATTATCAGGTGTTTGGGAACAAGTGAAAGGTCAAACAATGGCACAGTTCAGCCTTTATCCCTTTTGTGAACTGTATGTTTATTTCACTATCAGGTCAGAACCAGTCCTCTGGCATGTCATTTCTACCTACAAACACTGGTTTTGAAAAACTTGAGAGAAACAATCAGGAGATCTCCCCCTAGGCAAAGCCCACACATACACACTTGAAAAGATTCAGGAAAATGAAAATACAGCATTGACTGATGGCATTGCAATTTCTATGGACTGAAACGCATTCAAGAACTCTTGCCACATCCCTGACTAGCAATGTTCACTAAAAAATGTATCTAGGCCAGGAATCTCCGTAGATATAACACCATGGGCATCATGTCCAATGAAGAACACCTTTGCTAACACCAACACATTCCCTTAGGAGGTGTTTTCAAGGTGGGAATGCTCACCTTTCCTCAAGGTAATCAAAGTAGAGGGGCTTTTGCCTCTGGCTCCTCCCTGGATCTGAGCTTCACATGATCTCTTGTCTTTGTCCTTCTGCCTCTTAAGGTCATAGTAGCCCCAGCTCTTGAGTCCTGCAATCCAGGAACATGGCACTGGCATTGCTAACCCTGAAAGACACAAGCTTTGTTCTGAGATTGCAAGACTGACTAAAAGTGCATCAGATTTCTAACTGAAGCTTTCTTTTCATATCTGGCAAGGGAAATGGAGAGTTGGTGGAAGGAAAGCTTTGGCATGGCCAGCACACGTGCACTAACATCAACACTCTCTGCTTCACCCTTGGAATCCCTGCTAAATATTTATATTTAATACTATGCTAGAGAAAGGACTTCATCTTCACACACAGTTCTTTCTACACACTCTTGCAAAAAAATCCTGACTTGTAGAGGAATAAAATCCACTCACAATTAAGGAAATATTCATTTTCTCAGATCTAAACCAAGGCACAATACGATTGTTTAGGAACTTGTTTTGCTTGCTCAGCAAGTTGTGCTGCATCTTGAAAGAAGAAACTCTTTGCCTGTACTGGGCTAAGATATTGGGCAGATCCCACAAGTATATGTCCCTTGTTACAGTGGTATCTGGCTCAGAAACACTGATGAGAATGGCCTTGTGTTTTAAGAAGTACAGCATTTTCTGATGAATAAAGAAACTGGAGAAAGGGCTTCAAGAAATTTCAAGGAAGCAATATGCAATAAAGAAAGAGAAACATCAGATTAAAAGGAAATATTCATAGGAAATTATTTTTCTCCAGATTGGAGAAACATATATACTTAAGTTGCTACTCTACTAAAGAAGCTCTCCTTACTCCTCTCAGTCACCAAGAGGAACTTCAAGGGCAGTATCTCAGTTACAAATCTGCTTAGTTCAACAGCCTCTACACAGAATTTGTAATGCTAAATGCTAGGTGAAATGTAACACCTCTGGAAAATCACATTGTCTAAAATAGTACTTTTGTTGACAATGTCGAAAAAAAAAAAAGGTTGATTTTTCTTCCCATTTCCAGGGAACCAAAACAAAAAAGTAATTTTTTTTCTTACATGTTACTTTCCATTTCAAAAAAGTGTTGCTGAACCTACTCTTCTGAAATAGCACATTTTGTCTGAAATAAAGTCTAAATTATGGATTTAGACATTCTTTATAAAAAATATTTTTGTATTCTCTGGAGTATTCTGGTACTCTGATTTTTCCATTAAAATTTGAAATGGAGATGAAGAGTCAGAATTTCCCAAATAGTGAAAACATTGGTTTTCCAATCCACTGAGTTTAGTACAGTTAACCAGAACCATTTCTCTCCATATGAAAGTCAGGTCTTTTTAACAATAAGGATTATGATCTCACTACTTTTAGTTACAAAGAAACAAAGTCAGGAAAAATACTGACTCTTTTTTCATCTGTGCTATGCAAAGACCCTGGAATACTGGGACAAAAGTAGACCTGCTCCTGTACTGGCACTTGTACCACTGGATGTCATGATTCATGCATAAAATTAACAAAAAATATATTAGCAAAGGAAATCTGTTCCTCTTTCTGTTCCATCTGTGCCAAAACCTGAATACTCATTATGCTGTCTGGTGGCTTCAATTGAGTATTTTATTAGCAAAAAGAAAACTACACTCACACATATGCCCAGAAGGAACTGCCAGGGTCTTTAAGTTGAGTCTCCTGTGATCACAGGCAGGCATACAACTGATAAGGTTGAGAGGAGTCAACAAATTCTACAACTTTGTCTTCTCATTAGCATTGTTTCATAGACTTATTTTTCCTTTCAGTACAAAGCAAACTAACAAACCAACCAAACCAAACCAAAACCAACCAACCAAAAACTCCAAACCAACCAACCAAACAAAAAGCATAGTCCAAAGAGGTGTTTCACCAGTATCTTCGGTTACATACCTACTCGGAAGAATCCCCACATTTCTCTCAGTTACTTTCTGATATGGAAATGAAAATTCCACTGGAATTCTTCAGCTTTATTTATTTATTTATTTATTTTTACATCTTTGTGATGTGACTCACTAAGCATTAAAAATTACCCTGGTCAGTTTTTAAAAATAGAATCTCAGGCAGATATTTTGGTAACATTCAGAATGGTCAGCTGCTTCAGGATAATCTTGCAGTCTATGTATCTATTCTAGAAACCCATGCTATTTCCAGTTGGTCCTTAAATACCCTAACATCCTTTCTTGGGAAAATATTTGGAAATTATTTTTTTCACCTACATTAAAGGTTTTGAGAGTGTTGTGCACCACACAACACTTTCTGGAACATCATGTATAGCTTGTGTTGCCCTTCCACTGCTAGACAGCTGGTAAGAAAAGGCTTGCAGACCAAGATTCTTAAACTAGAAGCTATAAAACAATTTCTATCCTTAACAGCTGATTTCTCCTTTTTGAACTTCTCAAATAGTTGTGGCAATGACACACGGAGAGCAAGCTCACTTACTTTCTGTATTCCTGAGGCACATCAGGAAAGGAGATGGAGGAAAGGCAGGAACATTGTTACAAATTCACCAGTCACTGGTATTTCTTGACCTTCCCTATCTACCCTGGACTGAGAAAATAAGACTGAAATGCCAGTCTAATGGAAGAGCAAGACAAAAAACACTGATTGCTCCTACAAGCTAGACCAGTCTTTAAATACCTGGAGCCCCACTGTGAGATGGAAAATGGTCCTCATCAGCTCTAAAAATTTTAAAAGGATATCTTCATAGGAAGATTTTTCTGTGCCTAATATTCAAAAACGTTACTGAAAAGCAGCACTACACAGTGCATTTCAGCTGTATATGCAGCAACAAAGAAACAAAACACACAAAACTGGAAATACAGCAAAGGCAATTGATTCATGTGACAACAGTTTTGGAAAAATTTAGCAAACTACATACAGACAGAATTGTTCACTGCATCTTTGAAACTGCGTATTTTTGCACTGATTTGTTACTAACCTTCTTTAATTTGTGGTTACACAGTTCACTTTCATTTCATCGGAAGTCCACATAACAGCATCTTCCTTTTCAACTGAAAATAAAGGTAATGAATACAGATCTTTTCATTCACCATTTAACACTGGTGTGTTCAAACAAAAACTGGCAATACTATCTGCTAAACAGTAGGAATTAATGATTTTTTTTTCAGTAATGATAGCTGACAGTTACGAAGAGGAGCAATATAGTATATCTAAAAATCCATTAACCCAGAACCAGCTTCTAAGCCAGGTAGGGCACTTTGAAAGTAAAAAACATACAGCAAACCTAGGCACTTAACTACAGATAATTTGCTGTGCTTGTTAGAAAATCAGCTTTACCGATAATGTCAGATACAAAAGCAGACAATGCAGGGTTTTCTTGCTGCATTTGCATGAGTTTTCATGATGGTTTCCCAGGCAGCAACAGGTTCACAAATAAAATTATCAAAATAAAGAGAATGAAACATTCAGTGATACAGGCAGGAACACCTGCCTGTAGGTAGACATTTTAAAAGCATTCAACAAAAGCATATTTCTGATAATACTAAAACCAAAGGTGAAATCACTGTCAAGGTGAGACAGTAAAGCTAATGTGCTCTTGGCTCATTAGAAAAAACACACTGTTATCCCAACACATAAGCAACTAAATATCCCCATACATAGCCTTTACCAAATTCAAAGTACCCAAAAACTCTTTTCTTAGGTAATTTCTACAAAAATTTACTTTGAATAGTTAACTTTTTTCACAAGGAATTTTTTTTTCTATGCTAGAATATTTTTGAGCATAAGCATTTTCAAGACTGGTATTTCAAGCCTAGGACAGGAAGGATAATACAGCCAGATAATTTTATATAAATTATTTTATTTTAGTATGCAGAGACAATACTAGCCAAGCATCAACATCCATATATAATAATTCTTATTAAAACTATAGAATCAAGGTCATTGTTCTCATATAAAATTGGCAATTAATTTTTCAGAGTTTGTAAAAAGAAAATACCTTGCTTTAAGAGTGGCCTGAAAAACACAAACTTTCATCAATTTTCAAAAACCAACATTTTCTTACTTCTATTTATATATTTGTCTTCAATTTATCAAGCATTCAAAGATAATTACTTTTCATTTTTCAGAAAATTTTCATATTTCTACAGGGAAAAAATCTCTTCAGCAAAGATACATTCTCATTTTTATATACATGGCAAACAACCACTATTATGTTCATAATGTGTAGTCTCAATATACAACAATTTATATTTATCATCCAGAAATTCTTTACAATACTGTTATTCCTGATTTCAAACTGTCAGATAATTTCACACACACAGAGTGAGCTTCTGCAAACAGAGTATCTCTTCAGTACTAATTTCACAGTTGCTTTAATTATCTTAGTTTTATTAATAGTCATAGTTAATGGTCTAATAGAATTTCCTCTACTCTGCTCCTCAGTTTAACTGCTTTATCATGAAGCCTTAAAAATACTTCCCTTTTTGACCCAAGTACCTATGAAAGCTGCTGACAAGTGAATGAGGTTGTATTTCATAACCATAAAGATACTTAAGAAATCACATTCCAAAAGCATTTGAGAAAGAGGTATATGAATACAACACAATACTCCTAAAAGCTCAAGCAAATTGACACCTGAAGATTTGTAAGGAGTTGCAAGGTTGTATAGCAGTTTATTTAAGAAATAAATGGAAAAAATTCACAAGAAGATAATTTTTTTCCAGTTCTTGTTACAGGATGCCCCAAACCCCCCTTCCCCCACCTCAATCAGCAGAGGTCTGAATAGGGGAAAAAAAGGTGTGAAATTGGCTTCACCTCCTCCTGGGGACAGGGAACTTCTCTCATTCTCTCTGCCAGGGTGGAGGTCTCTCACAGGTATTTACCAGTGGGGAAGTCTGCTGGGATTTGGAAATATGATTAGCAGAGTACTTCACATATTGGTCAGGACAATTGTCTAGGAATATCTTAAATAGAGTGAGCAGAAATCAGTCCATGCCTTCATTTTTCACCGCTCTCACTCGTTTTGGGTGCAGGGTATATAGATAACTATATTTTTGTAATTCCTGCCTTATTAATTTAACCCTAATTAAACCACATTTTCACCTGTGACTAATGATGCAAAGTCCAAACAAGCAATTGCATTCCAGTTTGCGAACAGGAGTTCCCAAGAATGAAAAAAGCCAAGCTGTTTCTTTGTCTGTCCCAAGCTGCTGATCAGAACACCTCATTCTCAACTTTTCTGCCTGCTTAGAGGGTATATTTCACCAATAAAAGAAGCTTCTTCATTTGTTTTCTCTATTTAATTTTTTTTTTCAACAGTAATTTGCAGGCATAGTAAAACACAGGTTCTTGTTCACAAGACCACCTCTGTGTCAAATCACAGAGGTGTTTTCTAAAATAGTACTGGAAATTATTAATTTTCCATAAGTAGATATCTGCAAATAGAGCTGTGTTTCTTTTTCATTATAAACTTTTTATGCATATAATTACATTATTTATCAGAATTGATTTTGCTTCTCCATCAGTTTATATATTACATGTTAGTGGAAAGAACAAATTAAAAATGCAAAGAATCTGTATATTAGTGTTACCATTTGATTTATCTGCAATGCTGCAGATTGTCTTCTGGCTCACAATTGCTTTCATAATTTGCTTAGATGTACAATAAACTGACTCCGTAATGAACCTCTGTGAGTCTATATTGCCATACAGTCTATCTGCAGCGCAAAGAACTAAATTAAAGATATTTCAGAAGATACCTGCAATGTAACACAACACACGGTGCTTAAAATGAATTGGCACAGCAACAGTAAAAATTCTGTGCATTTTTATCTATATGATTCAATACTCTGAAATGGTTTAAAGGTAAAGGCACCCAAACCTTGTAACATGCTTGAGAAGGATCATACTTAACTCTCTTTTGTTGTGGTTCAGTCAGCAAATCTCACCTGCAGCTCAGATGTATTTCTAGGGCCAGCAGTGAAACTGTTCATTTAGAAAATTTCCAATACAGGAAATAGAACTGGAGAATGACTGGCAGTGGAGGCCCAGGCTCTGGCAATATCACAACAAGCCATTTGCTGCCCCCCTCCAACACAAGGGTCATCACTGTAAAAAACATATTTCGAGATGCAAAGACAGGAACATAAAAGTAAGTATGGCCTGAGATATTAAAGTAAGGCCACAATATGTCATTTCGGAGTATTATCACATTGAAGTAATAACACAGTCCATTATTCTTTCCTCTAAATTACCTCCACAACAACCTCACCTCCATGATTATTATGAAAGCTTAGCATTTTCTGCATGGAAAGTTGTTTCCTCCCACCTGTTCCAAATTTCTTTCTCATTAATTTCCATTGGTGCTTGCTTGTCATCTTTAAACTGGGCCATTAATATAGACTGAGATGGCAGGGATTCTGCAAATACTGGGCCACAAAGAACCTTCCCTCTTCATAGTAGTTTAAACGGTATCCTTGACCATAGTCTTCCATGAATGCTCACCGTATTGTTTTGATTTGGTTTTATTAGATGCAAGCTTGAATTTTCAAAACCTTTATCATATCTTAATTGTAGCAATGCTTTCGTTTGGTAATGGACCAAATTTGGAACCCAAACCTGCATTTCAGATTTGGGCTGTAATGCTCAGATTAACTGTCCTGTCTGTCTATAAAATATGCGATCCTCTCACAGCGGTATTGAGGTGGGCTTAGACAATTTTTTCACACATATATGGAACAAATAGTTCCATACAAAAATAAATAAATGCAAACCTCAATTTCTTCAAGGAATAGCAAAATTGTATTCATTTACAGGATTTAATTTCCAGTTGATACTCCAAATCTACTTTGCTCTTCTTGACCTCATCTGCCTCTTTAATTTTCAGCTTGCCCTCATTTGATTCAACATTTTAAATCTTTACTTCTTGTTCATACAAAATGAAAAGTTTTCTCTACTGTCCCATCACTGAGTCTCTTGTATTGACCCAGGAAATAAGGTATCAATAACAGGAAAGAAAGTACCAGTAGCTATTATTAAAAATAATCTTAATTATAATCTAAGCTAACTAATACTTCTGAATAATTCTATAGTAATAACATTTTGACTGGAAATCTCAAATTTAGAAATATTGTAAATTAAGCTGTCTAGCTACAGATCTTATCAGCGGTAGGTTATTATCATGAGTCCTCAGGAAATTTCATTAAAAAGATCAAGATTTCTGAGCACGCAAATCCTTTTAAAAAAATGAAAATAATGTAAGCTTGCAACTATGTACAGAGATATTTATAATGTTATCATGAGGCAAGTTAAGCTAGAAACATCACATGGCTACGCACGGGTGCTTCCAATAGAAGGTTACTGAATGTTGTACACATGGAAAGATACATTCTGTCTTTCTATGTAGCGAGGCAAATTGCTGGATTACGCAGGCTGCTTGCTGTTGCTGGCTTTCTGCCAGGAGCTGGTCCCATTTGGTCGGCGACTTTCTTTCTCTCCCCCTCCCCCCCCGATGGGGGGCAAAGCTTGCTTCCTCCTCCCGTGGTCGTGGGGAGGGGCAGCTTGCTTTCCGCCTATCGGCGGTTTTCCTTAGCGGGGTTGGAGCGGCTCCCTGACTGGAAGATCGGCTCAGCAGGGCCAGTCCGGAGGAGCGGTTCTCCGCGCAGCGGGGCTGGGTTCTTTCGGGGGTCGGCCCTTGCAACCAAGGTGGTGGTTCCCGGTAGGTGGGTTTCAGTTGGGGGTAGGGTGTAAACGACGCTTTCCCCCTTGGCACGGCTCGAAGCGAACTGACTACGCTGGATATCAGCGACTGCTTTCCATTAAGGTTACAATGATGCAGTCTGACTTGACTCAATGGAGGGGCTATCTTTGCTCTCTCTTTCCCTCGTAGCCTTGGAGTGGCTATGGCTCCTTTTCTCTCCTGCAAACGGCGGGGACTACACAAGATGCGTTTCTGCTTTGGCTGCTTATGGCTACTTAATTAGCTTGCAGCAGATCTGGACTGCCAGACTTGGGCTAGTCCTTGCCCTTTCTGGGCTAGAGCTTACCTTCTCTCAGGGCTTTTCCTCAGTCCTTTTGACAGGGCTTATGATGCTGGCATCTGCATCAGCGAAGGGATCATCCTGTTTGCTGGTTCCTCAAGCAGCTTGGTGAGCTGGCTTCTGTCCGTATGCAGAGGCTTCTAGTGCGCTTGCATGTGGGATTGAGAAGACTTAGGGGTTGCGAGCTTCTGTGGCTCGGCCAAAGTGAGAGAAAGCAAAAGGAGAGAGCAAAGTAGTAAACAAATGGAGTAGTACTTATAGATTTCTCGAGGCTGGATCTGGCAAATAGGCACACTTGTTAACAACCTGCTTTGACCTATAGAAAAGGTGAAGCTAGAATTATGCCCTTAGATGGACAGAGCATGAGCATGTCATGCGATGGATGCATGCAGTTGTTTACCCCTTAGGAGACAGGGTGGCACCTGGGCCTTTGTCCTCCTCTCCTGAAAGGAGGGTGGAAAAGAGGACTTACCAAAACATGTTGGGACAAGTGTGCTGGTATCTAGGGGCATAATTCTGGGCATGTGGTGCCTTTACTACATCTTCAACATGCAGCTCTAGAGAATGGTCTCCCGATAAAAGAATTAACAAGTTTTATTTTTATATATTTAGAAAGATAATGTGGGCATTATTTAATTTAGTAGTAATGGAATAGATTCATCATGCTGATAAGATGTAGGACCATTACTGAATTTTCAATTTATATGAATATATATAATTATTCTTCACTGAAGTATAAAGTCAATGAATTGCTATACTGTATAGTAATTGCTAAATGGAAATGCTAACAGCAAATGAAAACTCCATAAATGTCAAATTATAATTTCAAACTACTATATCAAAACATAAATGTACTCATTTTTACAGGCAGGCACTGAGAATCACATGTGTTTACTTCATGGCCTTGCCTCTCAACACTTCGAACATACAGACAATGACTTTTTTCTTAGCAATATTTTAATTTAACTAGAAAAAGGGGGAAAAAACTTAGCAGCTTGCAAATTAGAGAAGTGACCAGTAAATTTGTAGAAGAAGAAAGAGCACTGCCAGAAATCAGGAAATATTAGTATATAATCAAAGAACTACAGTGCAATTGAACTAGTACAGACCTCTGGGGTCCAGTTTGCTCATACTTCATAAAATATGCTTTTAACTGGAGCACATGGAAGGAACATCTATGATCAAGAATAACCATAAGCAAATTGACAGCTTATGTATGCATTAGGGATTGGGATGCCAGACTAAGTGAAGCCTATTGATGATGCCTTCTTACTCCAGCTTGAGGAGGCATCGCAATCACAGGCTCTTGTCCTTCTGGGGAATTTTAACCACCCTGACATCTGTTGGAAAAGCAGCACTGTTAGCTGCAGGCCATGCAGGAGGCTCCTCAAGTGCCTAGAGGACAATTTCTTAAGCGTGGTGGTTTGAAATTCCTCCCAGTATAAAACTCACAGACTAGCTCAGATGGAAGCAAATGAAGCTGTATTTACAAGCATGGTACAATCTAAAACATGAAATGCAAGGAATATGTACAAAATATACAATATTTACATATATTTACGATTTATAAACAACACAAGAACCCTCCTGGACAAAACCAGGGGGTTGCCAACACTTTCCCCTTCCCTTCCCGTGTACATAGTAAAAGAGAGAGAGCAGAGCAGAGAGTAGGCTGTTAGTATTTCACTACAACAAAGAAACTCAGCCAAGGTCAGCAAGCTAGCAGAAGCACCAGCTAGAGTGAAGAAGCCAAAAACAGACAGTTAGTTTACAAAACTAACTTTATGTTAGTTATCTGACCAATGGGATTATTTAGACTTTATCGTTATTTTCCATTTTACATCCAGTGGAGATTTATTTACACTCTACTACTTTCTGCTCAAGAGTTGTGGAAAATTTTCTAAGCACAGCCTAAAACTGCCATACTTAAGAAATTAACAGCCCTGCTCGAGGAGATGCATTGTTGAACCTGTTGGTCACAAATGTGAGTGAATTCATCAGGGATGCCAAAGTCGAAGGCAGCCTGAGCGGCAGTGATCATGAGCTAGTGCAGTTCACTGTCTTAAGAAGCATGAAGCCCATAAGAAGGATAATTAGGACTCTAAATTTTAGGAAAGCAAAATTCCAGCTTTTCAAGGAACTAGTAAATAGGACTCCATGAGAAATGGTCCTCAGGGACAAGGGAGTGGAACAAAGCCAGCAGATCTTTAAGGATGCTCTCTATAGAGCACAAAAGAACTCAGTCCCCACATGTAAGAAATTGGGCAAGAGGCTACCATGGTTAAGCCATGACCTGCTGGTCAAACTAGAGAAGGCCAGACTTAGATTGGATATCAGGAAGAAGTTCCTTTCTATGAGGGTGATGGAACACTGAAACAGATTGCCCAGGGAGGTGGTTGAGACCTCTTCCCTGGAGATATTCAAGGCAAGTCTCGACAAGGCCCTGGACAACCTAGTCTAGTTGAGGATGTCCCTGCTGACTGCGGGGAGGCTAGACTAGATGACGTTTGAAGGTCCCTTCTGTCCAGGACCATTAAATGATTTTATGATTCTATCATCAAAGTAACAAAACTATATCTTTCAACTGAAGAAACAGAGCTAAGCCAGGTAATTTAGCAAAATGGAAGCTGAATGAGACCATAGTTCTTATTGTAAGATATCAATGTAGACCGAAAAAGGGAGGTGAAAAATGTTTATGGGTAGTATTCACTTAATAGAAGCTGACACAAATTAGACATCTAAGTAAAAATAATCTAGACCAGATTTCAGCACTTCAAGATCAACATGTCAATGGAAAAATCACAATCCTTTTTCATCCATCACACTGTGATGGTTTGAAACTGTCTTTTTAATTTTTCCTTGCAAAGTTCAAAACAGAGAAAGTGAAAGAATGTAAATAAGTCACTATTGGGTGTAAGAAAGCAAAATAACGATTGTTCTAAACACTTCCATTGGATAGATAGAAATGTTTAAGAACTATTACCCAAAACAAAGTGGGCACTCTGCATATTCTACGTTCGGCAGTGGGGGCAGTTGCTGGGCTGTCTGGCTGCTGTTTCTTCTTCTCTTCTGGCTGAAGATAACACGTACTGACCTTGGCAGCTAAGTTAACAACTTTCTGCTCTAACTAAACTCTGCTTCTCTGTCCAGGGGGGTCTGGGGGGGGAAAGCTCCTGGGAGAGGGAGGCCCCCTTTGGGAGGGTCCCCTTGGGGGGAAGCAAAGGGAGCTTGGTTGTGCTTTTCTATTGATTGTATATATTTGTAAGTGTTGTGAATTTTGTATATTTGTACATATTCATTGCATTTCATCTGCTTGTAAATACAGCTTTTCATTTGCTTCCAGACTGGGCTAGCCTGGTTATTGTTGGTGGGGGGGGGAATTTCAGCTCACACCGACACACTTTTTATTTTTGGCGCCCAATGTGGGGCTCGATTGCTTGTGATTTATTTTTGCTCAGATTAGGAAGCAAAATGAAGCTGTTTTGGATTCTGAGTCATTCTATTTCATCTATTATCAGTGTGATTGTTTACAGATGGGCCATTTCTTGCATGATAGACAAGATTGTGAGATATGTGGCATATAAGTCATTTCTTTGGGTTAAGAACAAGTTACTGAATGTTGGTGAATTCTGTTGTGGTCTTATTGGGCTAAGAAGCTATGGTAACTCAACTATGGATCTGCTAGCAGACACATATGAGTTTGTTACTCCTCTTACAACTACAGAGGGTTCTTGGAACCAGTGGTACCCTAGATATCTTGTGCTTGCCTTAATTTTGTTGCTTCTTGGAATAATCATATGGCTACTGATAGCACTGTATCAAGAAAGACATAAGGCTACTTGCTCTTCCAACTCTGCTGTGAATGTGAAAACCAATCCAGTAAATTTGGTGGCCACTGTAAGCAGAAAGCGTAAAGGAGCTGCAGGAGGAGATGCAGATGCTGCAGGAGATGGTGCAGATGGAGATGAGGGTCCTTCTACTCAGGGTCCCTCTGTTAAGAAAGATCCTTCTGATGAGGAAGAGAGGGGTAGCCTTAAAACTCTGGTAGACCTCTTGAGACCCCACATGGAGATGTAGGTCAGGATGTAGACCCTAGTAGATTAGCAACTGCTGGTAGTGCCTCTGAACTCAAAGAAATTCAACGGAGGATTAAAATAGGATTATGGGGACAGCGACCTCAGGATGATGATGATGATGATGATGATGATGAGGATGACATACAGTCAGCTAATGCACCCAGACAGGAAATTAGACATGTGAGGAAGGATTATATCAGAGGAGATAATGAGCCAGTCCTGTCTTGGCTAGCTAGGTGTTTTGATATGGGAGCCCCAGCATTGGTGGTAGGTGACAAGTCGGCCTCTCAGTTGGGGATGCTCTCAAAGGATACAGGCATAGACAGGCATCTAGGCAAGTGCATTGGTAAAGTTTCTCTGTGGGCACGCCTCCTACTGGCAGTCTCGCTGAGGTACCCCAGCAGAGATGATTTACCATGGAACCCTAAGCCTTGGACCATAATAGATGAGGGAATCAAGTGTTTGAGAGAGTTTGCTGTGAGAGAAGTGATGTATGGAGATCATAAGACTCTGAATCCTGATGAAATTCCTGTTGGAACAGGCCTTGCCAAAAAGCTCATTAAGCTTGCTCCTCCTAATTATGCTACTATTCTGGCAAGCAGGATTGTGGCAAGAAATTATGGTGGAGCACCTCCTACTGTTGGCCATTTCACTGACCAAATGAGGCAATTGGAGGATAGTCTTGCACGTACTTCTTTGGTTTCAGCCATTGAAACTTTGTCTGGAAAGATGGAGAATTGCATGAAAGAGCTGAAGGAGGAACTTAAAACCTCCATATCCAACTTGATGAAGGGGGATGATTCTGATTCCTCTTCCTCCAGATGGATACAAGTTTCAGCTGTTAGGAACAGACGTGCTCCAAGGAGGCCATTCCAGAATAGGTCAAACCAAAACAGACAGCAGAGGCAATCACGTGGCAGTATCTGGATAACTCTGCGTGATCAGTTTGGTGAGAACATGAACAGATGGGATGGTCAACCAACTTCTGATCTTTTCAAGAGGTTACGGGAGCTGCAGAGGGGCAGAGCCCGAGGTAACAATACCAGGAGGGTAGCTGTCACTTCCTCAGTTTCCCAGAACAACTCTGATAGCTCCAACAGTGATCCTAATTCTGGTGCTGGACGTTGTGCCAGCTGTACATGTGGAGGTAATCCCCACCATTAGGGGTGCCCTGCCTTCCGCCAGGGGGAGGTAAGGGATAATGGAGATAACAGAATCTATTGGGATGTGTACATCCAGTGGCCTGGCACTTCAAAATTTCAGAAGTACAGGGCCTTGGTTGACACAGGAGCTCAGTGCACCATAATACCATCAAATTATCAAGGGGGAGAATCTATAACTATTCAGGGAGTCACTGGTGGATCTCAAGAGTTGTTTAAGATAGAGGTTGATGTAAGTTTAACTGGGAAGCAGTGGAAGAAACATACTATTGTAACAGGTCCTAATGCACCTTGTATTTTGGGAATTGACTTTCTGAGAGAAGGGCGTTTTAAAGACCCTAAGGGTTACAAATGGGCTTTTGGAATAGCAACTGTAGAAATTGATGGAGGGAAATTGAAGTTGTCCATTAGACCTGAGCTTTCAGATGAATCTGCAGTTGTGGGACAACATGAGATAGAGGATGTAAAGCTGCCGGTTGCTTCTCAAACTGTGCATCACAGACAATACAGAACCAACCGTGACTCTTTGGTGCCCATTCAAAACTTGATTCGTCAGTTGGAGAGTCAGAAGGTCATCAGCAAAACTCATTCACCTTTCAACAGTCCAATCTGGCCTGTGAGAAAGCAGAATGGAGAGTGGCGTCTGACAGTTGATTTCCATGCCTTGAATGAAGTAACTCCACCCATGAGTGCAGCTGTACCAGACATGATGGAACTCCAATATGAGCTGGAATCCAAGCAGGCCAAATGGTACGCTACCATAGACATTGCTAATGCTTTCTTCTCTATTCCCATAGCAGAGGAATGCAGGCCTCAGTTTGCCTTCACCTGGAGAGGCATTCAATACACATTCAATCGTTTGCCCCAGGGGTGGATTCACAGTTCAACCATCTGCCATGCAGTGATCCATGATGCTTTGGAGAAAGGTGGAGCTCCAGAACACATTCAGTTCATCGATGACATCATCGTCTGAGGTGAGACTGCTGAAGAAGTCTTCGAGAAAGGTAACAAAATCATTGACATTCTCTTGCAAGCTGGTTTCGCTATCAAGCGAGACAAGGTGAAAGGACCTGCCAGAGAAATCCAGTTTCTGGGAGTGCAGTGGCAAGATGGTCGCTGTCACATCCCAATGGATGTGATAAACAGAGTCTCCACCATGGCAAATCCCACCAACAAGAATGAAACTCTGCGATTCCTAGGCATAGTGGGATTTTGGAGACTGCACATTCCTGGATACAGTCAGATTGTGAAACCTCTCTATGATGTGACTCGAAAGAGAAACAGTTTCCAATGGGGTCCTGAGCAACAAGCAGCCTTTGACCAGATCAAGCGAGAGGTAGTCCAAGCAATGGGTCTGGGACCTGTCCGAACTGGTCCAGACATTAAGAACATTCTGTACACAGCCGCGAGTGACAATGGTCCAACCTGGTGCTTATGGCAAAGAGCTCCAGGGGAGACACGAGGATGTCCTCTTGGTTTCTGGGGTCGTGGCTACAGAGGCTCAGAGGCAAACTACACTCCAACAGAGAAAGAGATTTTAGCTGCTTATGAAGGAGTGAAAGCTGCTTCTGAAGTGATTGGAACTGAGTCACAACTTCTAGCTCCTAGATTGCCAGTTCTGAATTGGATGTTCAAAGGCAAAGGTTCTTCACCACATCATGCAACAGATGCTACCTGGTCTAAGTGGATGGCTCTGATAACACAGAGAGCTCGAATGGGAAATCTCGAAAGGCCTGGTTTGGTGGAGGTGATCACAAACTGGCCAGAAGGCACAAGCTGTGCAAAACCTCCAGAGGAGAGAGTAACTCGTGCTGAGGAAGCTCCTCCTTACAGTGATCTGTCTGATGATGACAAGAGATATGCTTTGTTCACAGACGGTTCCTGTCGTCTTGTTGGAAACAAGAGGAGATGGAAATCTGCAGTGTGGAGTCCAACGCGCAGAGTTGCAGAAGCGAGAGATGGAGAAGGAGAATCCAGTCAATTTGCAGAGGTAAAAGCTGTCCAGCTAGCTCTTAACATAGCTGAACGTGAGAGATGGCCAAAGCTTTATCTCTACACCGACTCGTGGATGGTACCCAATGCCTTGTGGGGTTGGCTGAAAGACTGGAAGAAGAATGGCTGGCAGAGGAACGGAAAGCCTATCTGGGCTGCAGACCTGTGGCAAGACATTGCTGCTCGCATTGAGAGAATCCCAGTGAAAGTGAGACACATCGATGCTCACGTTCCTAAGAGCAAAGCTACTGAGGAACAACAACACAACCATCAGGCAGATCTAGCTGCAAGAGTTTCCCAGGTGGACACAAACTCTGGTCCTGATCCTGATCTTGACTGGAAACACCGAGGTGAGCTGTTCTTAGCTCGGTGGGCCCATGACTCGTCAGGACATCAAGGCAGAGATGCAACCTACCGATGGGCTCGTGACAGATCCATTGACATTTCCATGGATGCTATCACACAAGTCATCCATGACTGTGACATTTGTGCTGCTATTAAGCAGGCAAAGCGGATCAAGCCCTTGTGGTATGGTGACCGATGGTCCAAGTACAAGTATGGTGAAGCCTGGCAGATTGACTACATCACTCTACCTCGTTCTCCATCTGGTAAGCAGTATGTGCTGACTATGGTAGAGGCGAGCACTGGATGGCTGGAAACTTATCCAGTTCCTCATGCAACTGCACGTAACACCATTCTTGGCCTGGAGAGACAAATCCTGTGGAGACACGGAACTCCAGAGAGGATTGAGTCGGACAATGGAACTCATTTCAAGAACAATCTTGTAAAAAACTGGGCCAAAGAGCACGGCATCGAGTGGATATTCCACATTCCCTACTATGCACCAGCTGCAGGGAAGATCGAACGCTACAACGGTTTGCTGAAAACCACTCTCAAAGCCATGGGGGGTGGATCTTTGAAAAACTGGGAGAAACATTTAGCACAAGCAACCTGGTTGGTGAATAGTAGAGGTTCAGTGAATCGAGCTGGACCTGCCCAATCAGATTTGTTGCGAAAGAAAGAAGGTGATAGAGTTCCTGTTATCAGAGAAAAGAATCTGTTAGGCAAAACTGTTTGGGTATTTTCTCCTTCAGGAGAGGCCAAACCTGTCCGAGGGGTGGTTTCTGCTGAAGGTCCTGGTCACACCTATTGGGTGATGCAAGAAAATGGTGAAATTCAGTGTATTCCACAAAGAAATCTAATTTTGGCTGAGAGAGGTTAAATTCAGAGTGTTGCGTAGACACAGCATCGCGCCCAAGAGGAGAGTTCATGAGATCTACGGTGCACGAACCCTGAGAGCCCTGAGTCACCTGAGAGTCCCTGTTCCTTTCTTCGCTCCATCTGCGAGGAGACAAACTGTTTGCTGTTTTTCCTGTGATTTGACTCTTTTGAATCATCTACATCTGAGATAGCCGGAATGGACTATGATCTTTATTCACCTATTGTTGTAGATATTATTTTAGGTTAGATAAATGATAGTAGCAGCCAATGGAATTGTTCAGAAGGGGTGGACTGTGATGGTTTGAAACTGTCTTTTTAATTTTTCCTTGCAAAGTTCAAAACAGAGAAAGTGAAAGAATGTAAATAAGTCACTATTGGGTGTAAGAAAGCAAAATAACGATTGTTCTAAACACTTCCATTGGATAGATAGAAATGTTTAAGAACTATTACCCAAAACAAAGTAGGCACTCTGCACATTCTACGTTCGGCAGTGGGGGCAGTTGCTGGGCTGTCTGGCTGCTGTTTCTTCTTCTCTTCTGGCTGAAGATAACACGTACTGACCTTGGCAGCTAAGTTAACAACCTTCTGCTCTAACTAAACTCTGCTTCTCTGTCCAGGGGGGTCTGGGGGGGAAAGCTCCTGGGAGAGGGAGGCCCCCTTTGGGAGGGTCCCCTTGGGGGGAAGCAAAGGGAGCTTGGTTGTGCTTTTCTATTGATTGTATATATTTGTAAGTGTTGTGAATTTTGTATATTTGTACATATTCATTGCATTTCATCTGCTTGTAAATACAGCTTTTCATTTGCTTCCAGACTGGGCTAGCCTGGTTATTGTTGGTGGGGGGGGAATTTCAGCTCACACCGACACACACACCCATCCATGTGTATTGTTAGCTGATGAGAGCTGGCTACAGGCTTTCACAGTGACTTCACTAGGATCAATACCACCAAAACAGCCTGTCTGCACAGACATTTTCAGGGGATTTTATGAATTAAAAACTTCCAAATTAGAAAATAACTGTTATGGTAATCCTATCATCACAGCAGCAGCAGAAAAATAGCTTTATGTGACTGATTTTGTATCAGTTTTACCTGGTATAGCCTGAAGACAACCTAACCAGAAGCAGCTACCTGTGAACAACCCTGGCTTTAGAGTGCTGTCAGATGCATAGATTCATACAATACAATGCTGAAAGGGACGTCAAGGATCATCTAGTCCAAACTTTCAGGGCAAGAATATATTTTAAATGAGATGGTACAGTACCATGCAAGCTGGGCCTTGAAACTGTCTAATGTAGGGGAAGGCCCTGAAACTATCTAACATAGGGGAATTAAACTGTCTAATGTAGGCCATTTTCAGTTCTGAAGTCAACTGAATGACTGAAATCTCTTTTCCTTCTAAAATAGAATCACTTTAATTTTGAGAGCCATTCTGAATACACCAACAACATAGCTAACAGGCTTTAGCACTTTATTACATTGCTATAAAACACAGTCAATATTCTATCCACAGACAAGCAACTGGTTATTAATATGAATTATGAAATATTAGTATTATTAATCATTTAATATTTAAAATATTAATACCCTTTATCAGTATATATATGCACAGTATATATATGCACAGTCTAGTGTACAGTCATGGGTATAATTTGGTATAATACAGTTTGGTACAGTTTGGGTATAATACAGTTTGGTACAGTTTAACAATTTTGAACCAAATTAGAAAAATATAAAACAGTTATTGAATAAGAACCAGGGCTGCAATTCTGCTGGGCAGGTGGTATGGAGAGGCTTTCCCCTCTGGCTCAGCTCGGAAATGAGTGAGCATCACTGATTCCTCTCAGCAGCTGCTTTCTCTGGAGCTTCTCGGAGCTGTGGCAGCTGGGTCACCTTAGGCTTTCGGGCATGGACTGATATGCGACTCCTTCTCTCACAACTTAGCAGCCAGCACGGGAGCAGCTGGGCATGGTTCTGGCTTTTGCAAGCAGCAGGCACATGAAGGCCAGCTTTGGCTCGCAGGTCTGAAGCTTTGTGCTTGCAGCAGACATGTTTAGAACTGCCAAAAGGGATTCAGGCAAGCTCTCCCTGGGGCTTGGCTTCCCGGGTCTCTCTCTTCAGGGCATGGTTAGGCAGCTTCTTCCTAATGGCAGGGCCTGAGCAAAGCCTTCACCACCGTCCTGCACAACATCCTGGTTTCCAAGCCAGTAAAATATTGGTTTGATGGATGGACAACTCAGTGGATAAAAATCTGGCTTGACAGCCACACCCAAAGAGTGGCTATCAATGGGTCCACATGCAAGTGGAGGCCAGTGACAAGTGGAGCTCCTCAGGGATCCATACTGCGACTGGTCTTCGTCAGTGATATGGACAGTGGCATTAAGTGCACCCTCAGCAAGTTTGTTAACACCAAGCTGTGCAGTGTGGATGACACACTAGAGTGTGCTTGATGGCTCAAAAGAGAGCACCTTTGCAAAACATACAAAGTGGTGGAATTTACAGACATAATATGAGAGTAGAGGTATGAGATGCTGAGTGTTGGGCTTGTCTCAGCTAGTACTTCCAAAGGGTAGGTGTGCACAGGGCACTCTGCAGTCCTGGGGATGCTGCCCTGGCCCATGCCAGCAAGGCTGGAGGGGCAAAAAAAATGAGGGACTTCTGGGGAAGCCATGCTCCTCCTGCCACTCCTGTTCCACTGCCCCACCCAGTTGCACTCACTGCCTGTATCCTCGAGACAAGCTATGTGACACAGCCCTGCGTCACAGTTCCTGCATCCCAGAGAAGCTCAAGGGGCACAGCCCCACTCCCTGCCACCACCAAGAAACCTGGAATTGCTCCTGCAACAATGCCACCATTTTCAGTTGAGGGAAACTGTGATATCCCTTCTCTTTGCTTTTTCTCACTTCTTTTCCCTCTAATTTTGCCTCTACTCCAGTTCGATCTAATAAACCAAATTCATCAGCCTTTTGGCATAATTTCACCTTTATTTACTCCAAGGGAATTATCTGAACCTTCGCATGGCTACCCGCCAGCCGCTGCTGACCAGGGTTGGTAATGGGAAGACTGGGCCTTGACAAGGAGGGCTCTGCAGAAAAAAACTATCAGGAAATTCTCTGCTGCACAGTGACGTAACTGAACAGACACATTGTATAAATTTAGCCGAAGTAACGTATGACCATAAAGACACTAATTTTCACTAGATGAAATGTAGTTAAATGTTTATATATGACAATGCAGACAATAAAAGCAGTTTGCCCTAGAAAACGAGGCTACTTTCCTCTGCCCTTCAAGAGTGGAGTATTTTATTGCAGACATACAGCCAGACTCATTCAAACATAGTTTATGCTGATGTATTGAAACTTACAATTCAAAAGTGTGTATTACTATGGTATTACCAAGAAGCATTTGATCATTTCAGACGAACACAGAGAATGACAGCACAGTGAAAATGGATGACAGCACAAGTATTTTTATTTACAGAATCAATAAGGTTGGAAAAGACCTCAAAGATCAAAGTCCAACCGGTCACCCAAGACCTCATGACCACTAAACCATATCATCAAGTGGAACGTCCAATCCCCTCTTGAACACCTCCAGAAAAACAACCTCTTTACAGAAAAAGCAGTTACCTTGAGTCTTACAGACCAATTGTTATTTTTGTTTTGTGACAGAAATCCAAAGGATGAGCAGCAAATACTGGCTGACTTTTGTCATGTAAAGGTGATCTCAAAAGTCACTAGGAAATGCTGATATGCTGTGGCACAGAGCATACAATCAGAGGGAATAGAGGTAAGCTGCTTTAAAAAAAAAATAAAAAACAGATGAACTTTTGAATCTTCAGCAGCTTCAAGTAAAGTCCCCTAGATCTGCTCCCTAGACACTAGTCATCTTTGAGAAGTTCTTTACCGAGTTTAGATGGTAACAGCAATCCTGAATGCACATCCATGAAGTTAAATCCAACTTCATTGGAAGAAGGGAATAAACAGAAACAGGGAAGGGAGACAAAAATACAACTTAACAATAAATTTTCAGCTTATTAGAATCAAAAATATCACATTATTTGTCCACACCATCAGCACAGATGTCAGCATTAATATCATTAAAACAAAGACATGTAAAGACAAGTGAAGTCATGTGAATCCTATTTTGAAACACCTGCTAAAAAGAAACCAACTCTTTGAAGTTTGATAACCATGAAAACATTTGACAAATCACGGAAGAAAAAAGTAGTTTCAAGTGTAATTGAAATCACCACAGTTAGCTCCTGTACAGTCCTTCACATAAGCTTAGGGGCATTTTTAACTACCTGTACATGAGGTATGAACTGGCACAGCAAGAAACTACCACTTCTAAAAGCTAGCCCACGTGGGGCTGGGTGCTGTGCCTGTGTAAGGCCAGTGCCCATAGATTTAATAGGCTCTGAGTGCACCAGGAACCCTTTTAGTTGGTGGGCACCAAGTGGGCCACATGGGGCAATGTCCACACAGGTCTTTCTCTGTCACAAGTACTATTTCTAAAGCACGATTGATGATCATCAATAACAAATCTATGGGACTGTCCCAAGGAACAGTCAGAGGTCCTCAGTCCTTTCAGGGTACTTCTCTGAGTATTAAGCTACTGCTGATGAATATTAAGCTACTGTTGCCTGGAAGTCACTGTCTACACTTCCTGATGGAAGCTGTAGTTGGATCTCAGACCCTTAAGTGAGTCTCTACATTTTCTAGTCTGAAACTTGGATGATCTCCTTCCCTGTCACATAACATTTGTGATAGCACCCACTTAGCTTGGCTATGTTTGTGCTCATGAAAGAACTACGTGTCATACCTACTAGAGGAGCATCATACTCCATTGTAACAACTGATTAAATTCAGAAAGGGAAGAATTTTACATGCACTGTCTGAATCTGATCAGGTATCAACTCTGTCTTCTGGGTTTCTACATGAGGAAAATCCCTTTCCCACAGCCTTTCTACAGCCACTTGGCCAAAACAACAATCAAGTTTTTCCCAGATACTGCTACATAGTGGACCATGCCTTCAATAGAGAGAGCAACTAGTCTTCTCTTACTGCACCCCATGTCCTTCTGGTCATGGGCCAGTTCTTTCCACAAGCAGTCAAATTTGGTTTAGGCTGCTTTCAAATGCTGCTCATATGTGCTGAAAGATAAAAGCAGAACAGCTCTCCCTTTGTTTTCCTGTCTTTTAGATTTTTCTTTGATTAGTCAGATTTCCATGGGTAGAGCAAGGTCTCAAAATAATCAACTAAGACCCCCACTACAGAGGGTCAGGGCTGGTTATGATGTAGTACTATATCCCACTTTTGACATGAGCATCTAAGGGCTTAAGGTATCGCTGGCAAGTTAACGGTCCAGGATATGGTAACAGACACCAGATGAAAGGGTTCGGTTTGTCCCTAAATAAGAGTACAGGAAAAAAATACCTATCAGTAATACAACTATCCAAAATGTAACAACAGCAAGTCAAGTATTTACCACACCTAAGCATGCAAAGAGTTACCTGACCATGGCTGTCAGGCCCGCAGCAGGGGTAACTTCTCCAGACATATGACCCAGACCAGTTAATGACCTTAACTCCCAAATTATTGGCTGGACTGTCCTTTTTTAACACTGGGCCACAAAACCACTATCTGGGTTTGCTAAGCAAACATTACACTTTATCTCTGCTCCCTCTCTGTGACAACTTCACCCTTGAAGGGTGAATCCTGTGCAAGGCAATACTGCCTCATACTCCTTTATGGGTACAGGCCTGGAAGCATTATATCATGCAATACAAGCCTCACAGCTCTGCTGTACACACCATCTCCAGAAATATATTAGGCAATACTAGCCTTAGAAGGACACAGTTGGTCTTGCAAAGGCCAACACAGAATGCAAAGTTGTAACACAGAAAGCAAAAAAGAACAGAAGTTAATCTCAACTGTGTGGATACTCTTATCAGACAGGAAAAAACAGAACAGGTCCAGAAGCACAAAGTTCTTGATTCAATCTAAGAATGACAACAAACATCATGCTGACAGTGAGAAGACTGAATTGATAACAGCCTTATAATGTTGAGGACTCCAGGGGAAGCCCAACTGAACAAAGCAATAGTAATATACAATAAGAAGGCAGACATTGAATGAAGAGGTATAGAAAGAAAGCACAAAGACTGCATTGAAAGGTGTTGTACTGGTATTATTTTTATTTTATTGTTTTAAAGAAATAAAAATCTAATAATGCCCAAGTTAGTGAACTATTACAAGTACCATTTTTAAGCAGGCCTCTGAAAGACTGCTGCAATGTTGCAATGTGTGAATACCCTTAAAAGGTGAAAAATAACTTCAACTGGAAACACTAGCAGACCAAACCACACTCAAAAGTGTCATGCTCCTTTCACATTCTTCAGCTGCCCAATTGCTTGTATGAATACATTCTGCTCTCTCACATCACGCATACGGAATTTCAGCAAGTACTTACAGAATCCTCCAATATGTTTGAAGGTATCTATTCTCAACTTATTTTATGCAAACTGCAAGATTGCTTAATTGAACACACTGGTTTGTTTCATAGATTTTATTGTGTTAGAAAGCTTTAAATGTAAACTGTATATTTAAACTATCTGTTGTGCTAATTTTAAATCCACAAACAACTTACATGTGGTCTACTGATTCAAACTTAGTTTTGAACTTAACCATGTTTTTAAGTATCAACTGCACACTACTGTAAAAAAAAAAAAATCAGTTAAACAGCCTGGTGAATAATGTTGTGACATTTGTTAAGACAAGAAAATACAGGAACCATCATAATTCCCTCTTATTTTTCCACTGCTAGCTACACAGCATGACTAACAACTCATCTTTGTATTGTAGGCACATTGCTGGTTCTGGTGGTTACAGCTGGTGTTTCAATCACAGCTAAAAAAAAAAAAAAAAACACACAACTCTAAAGGAAAAGGATATTTAGTACTAAGCCTTCTTCTGATGCATTGGATATAGATAATGTTTCCTCTAACAAAGCAGGCAGGTAAGGCATGAAGTAACTACCTCTATCACATTCCTCGACATGTTCAATCAGTTGATTTTTTTTCCTGCCAATGGAATACGGTCCCAAAGCTGTATCAAATGCTCTCCAACTTGTGGTTCCAGCTCCTAGAAATGAGCAGAAAAATAAACAACAGGAAATTAGAGAATTTATTTGCACTGCTACTGTTGAACACATACAAGCTATTTATTTATAACAAAATCACTAGATTAATTTTCTGGTGATTGGTTTCAAGTCTTTCTGAAAGAGCTCAGACAAGAACATATGCACCATATACTTTACACCTTCCACAGGTCACTTAAGTCCACATCTCCATATCTTTTAAATTTAATTCTGTCAAATGTAGTGGAGAATGTGAAAAAGGTAAGCTGGAGGGAACAGAGTGGCTCTTGGTAGAATTCTAGACATTAATATAACTCAGTTGTTCTTAAGATTGTTAAGGATTGTTAAGCTTGTTTAGGTCTTGAAGCCACTTAACACAGAGGCACTGTTAGCTCAATCATGTGCTACATTCCCTTCCTCATTCTTACATCTGAAGTTTTGGGGAAGTAGTGGGAAAAGGATATATAAAGTTTAGCTCTCTAATCTCTTATCAAGAAGATACTTTGGGAGGGGACTGGAGAGAAGATAGAAACTGCCACAGAGCGCTCATGTGCCAATTCTCTTCTAGCTTTTTGTACTTGCTTTAGTGGATTGTCCTGAACGGACAAGTCCCAAAACATCCCCTAAACCAGACAAGGGGCTAAGCACTTGTGAATTTGCAAACCTGGACATTTCCTGGGGTCCAGAGTGCCCAGATAAACACGTAGCCTGTGCCACACGTGTGACTGGCCTTGTAACACACATGTGAACTGTGTGTGTTTCTGACCATGTTTGGACTTGCCTTGTTCTATAGGCTGAACTATCAGGTTTCTCTTATCTTTTACCAAGGGATCTTAATTGTGTTCAGACTGTATTTAAACCAGCTGAGATGGTGAGCAATTTGCCTTCTCTTACCAAGAAAACAACAAGAGCCAAGATGCTGCCTAAGTCAAAGCTGAAAAGCCACTCCCAGCAGGCAAACTACACCATGGCTGAACCAAGAGCTGCAAGGGGACAAGCTTCTCCCAGCACCCAGAAGCCAGCAAAGCGAGAGCACTAAAGAAACCTGAAGCCAGCAAGCCCGACACATAAGCTGTCCTGCCTAAAACATGCCAAGGGATGCACCCCTAGAGAGAGCTACTATAGCCTGACTCAAGAGAGAAAGGACCCAAGGAGCTGCCCGGAGAAGCCCCAGCAGCAATGCCCTTCCTAGTTACGCGCCTGGGACATGTCCCACAGCTACAGAGCAAAGCTACAAACCTAGAAGCCTTTTCCTGGTACAGTGTCCCACACAGTGGGCACCATCTTTGCTTTGTTTACCCGTGCCAAATTTCAAATGTGCACTGCACTTCTTGGATTATAATTACAAAGTCCAGGAAGTTACCAAACAACAGCAACAAAGCCATGAGTAATCTGGCTAATTTGTTATAGAGTCCCTCTTGTGGGAAAACCGTAAATCATGGCACCTCTCTCTCCAGTTTGAATTGCTGTATTGTAAATGCTCGGATTTTTTTGCTTAAATCACTTAAATTGTCTTCATGTTCCTCATATGTGACATGCATTAGCCACAACTGAGTATTAGTACCTGTAAATAGACTTTGTAAATAAGTTACAGCAGTGTCTGACAATATCACTGCCTGAAATATTAAATATAAAATATATTTATATTTTATAACATGGATCAAAAAAAACCTGTCCTAAGATTTATTCTACTTCAAATCTCAATAGTGTCTTCACTCTTTATAAGCAACTCAAGGCTATAATGACAAAGAGTTCTTTGGATGTGATCTTAGGGAACAAATATAAATAAAACAGGGAATGAAAACAGAATCAAGATTTAAAACTCTAAAAAAGTTTTTCTTTTGGAGACTTCCAGCTTTAAATTTTCTAACGTTTTTTAATGCATGTTAAACAAGAAAATGCTTTGATTTTATCAAAATGCCTCCATTACTTCAATAGTAATGCCTTACTAGAACATTCTATGCGCATCAATGGACTGTGGTCAGATTAACAGATAGGACAGCTGAGATAAATGTCAGAGCTAAATAAGCTAATTAATGGTAACATTGTTCTACGAAGTAAAGAATACTTTAGAAGAGAATTATATTACCTGGCCATCTCTGCTTATTTGTACTTTCTTATTGTCATTCCAAGGGTTGAGCAAGTGGTGAGCAAACTGAAAAGGAATGCTTTCTTTTCGGATCCACTCCACCTTAAACACACCTCCAAAATCAGCAGATCCCCAGTCTTGACTTTTGTCACAACCTATCTCTGAAGCCATTCTGGCAAAACCCTGGAGCAAAAATTGAAATATGAAATAATGTTGGAAATAAATAAATGACCGGACTTCATTTAATACTTTCAAGTTAGTTTGAATCACACACTCTCCCGTGTGAAGCTGGAAAGTTGAAAGAAGTATCACTTGGTTTTCCACTTTAGATATGCCTTCTAGATTTGGCCACAGAATGTGTCTCTCAAATTTTTAAAACCTCCATTAAAAGATAATTTAGGCCTTGTAACAAAGGCTGAAAAGGTGTCCTAAAAATCACTTGAAGCACAAAGAATTGAAATAACATTCTACTACATAATAGTTCATTAGCTATTCCTTGTTAGTTGTAGCTGGTTTTTTGCAGAAATCCATTACTTTCTGCAACTTTGCAATGACAGATCAAGTCTTTATTGTTAAATTTGCTACAAATTTGTCAACTATTTGTAATTCACCTTTCTGAAATTGAAGTCAAGATACAGCTCTTGAAGAATCATCACCATGACTTTCCAGTGTCCTAACTTCTAAAAACTTACTGTTCAGGGACCACAGATTGTACTAATATTTGTAAAAAAATGGTATCAGTGAGTTTCCTAGCCTTGGAAAGCTGTAACTTGATTATAAATGCTTGTTCATTTACTTTTATTCTGCATGACAAAATAATTATTGTAGCAACACCCTGATTTGTTTGGATTTGTTTGCGGTATTTTGGTTGTTTCAAAGGATTAATGCAGGATATACACATTATTCTGACTCAAGATGTTTGGACACAATTCAGTCTTTGCCTTTGAGTGACAAACTAAGTTACCTAAAACTGTATTTTGGAGAAAAATTACATACTCTTTCCTCAGCAACAAGACACAGTTGCTTGCTACTCACTATGTCAGAAGCAAAACCTCCACATGAGACATTCGTTTACTGTGCTTTCCTAAACCATCAACCAAACCTAGTATTTCATGTTAACTAGGGACTCACCTGAAAGCGTCCAGATCCCTGAACAGAAAATATTAAGTATACCATGCTGCTTGTCCAAAAAGCTCTATTTAGTTTTCGTTCATTACTTGCTGTAGTAGACCATACACCCTTCTGTTGAGAAATATTAATGTTTTGCAAATTGCTACTTTTCATTATAAAGTATCGAACTGGTGTATATGGTTTTCGTGTAGGAGATTTAGAACCCTGGAAAAATTACAATAAATTAAGCTATAATAAAATAAACCATACTTTTGGTCTAAAGTTTTATACACATGAAGAGAGAAATCCCTTGACTATGATACCTTCCTCTTCTACAAGAAACACAGAATCTATCAGCTAGCACTGATTGAATTTGGTTTAGAATGCATTTCACATCTATTTCACATTTAAGTACTTTCCAATAATTCATTCATGAGGGGCAGCAAACAAGTATAACAGAATGTGCTATAAATAGCAGTAACTAATTACAGTGCTTTGAAGTCTTATACTTTAATTACAGGTGACAAAATGATCATTCTACCTACAGCACGCTATTCGCATTTCCACCTTTAGGAAACATGTTTTCTACGTTTTACACTGGATGAAATTTAAAACTTAAAAGAGGAATTATTACATCATCCAAGGACTGCATGCCTAGAGGAAAAAAAGGGTTTACTCTTAGTGATCTGTTCAATACTATTGCAGTGTACTATTCAAACACTTAGTCAGAATGGCACCAATAACTGCATTAAAAATGTGTTCTTTGTTAAAACAATAGTCACTTAAAAAGCAAACAGTCATATTAAGGAAGAAAACACAAACCAGAGAGAATCAGTATCAATATACGCTATTACAGAAACAAAAGCAAGTAGATTCCAAACAATTCAGGAGTACATACACTGTATACTGGTTTAGAAAAACAAAATACACCTTCGCTGTTTATTAGATCAAGGTTTAAAAAAAAAAATATTTTTTTTTCTGCTTTGGATACAATTATCTCAGCAGTGTGCAAAGGACACAATTTTTACCATATTAAGCTATCCTAACACAGGTGTTTAGCCTAGATTTTAGATTCCAGAAAGAAATATTATGCAGCTGCTAAAAATGAATTCTCAATGCACCTGACAGCTGCTGAAAGATATAATTTTGAAGAGCAGGTTAATCTGTTTACAAGAACTCTACCTTTCCAGATATCGAAGAAGAAGGACTAGCACAGGGGCTAGGATAGCTACTGCTCTCTGTAGACTTCACTGATGACTGATCTGACTTGTCCTCTGGAGTTCGTTTGGAGCGCAAAATATTCTTTTCTTTGTACCTTTTTGGTTGGTGAATTGCAGGAGGCGTACATTTCATTAAAACTCTGTAAAATAAAGGGAGATTCATGACATACCAGGATTCTCTGAAACTGTCACAGAGCAACTTCTATCTACATACCACCCTATTGCACAAATATACATTCCAGTAATTCCAAAACATATTAAACACTAACTGTATTTGAGTGTTACGATTAAACCTCTACTGCTACTTCTTTCCAGAGATCACAATTCATGGACAAAGAGCAAGTACACACATTAAATACTTTGCAATGAAATCACAACTACAACACAGCACAGGACAGTCTCAACTCTTTCAGCTGTATTCCTCTTGTTTTTTCCTTTTTATTACTAGCATAAATTCAAGTATATAAATTGCAACTTACAATCTCTACATGATCTCAAAACCTTACTTTTCGGCATTAAAGGAGTCACCAGATAATCCAGTTTCTGCTGAGCTTTTTCTAGTGTTGATTGACCTCCAAGCAGGTGCTAAAGGAAGTTCTTCAGAAGCCATGGGTCTTGGCCTCTGACCAATTCCTGAAGGCTGCAGCAAACCTGCAGACTGTTCTTCACTAGTTAAAACAGCTATAATTGCTCGTACAGTTGTTTCATCAACTTGAGACCAGGGTTTAGAAGGAGCTCGCATGCGACGCAGAAATAAGCTATGCCACTTCTGTCTGAGCTGAAACAGCAAACCAGCAGCCTGTAATAAATTTCAGTTTTGTTAAGCACTAATAAAAATTAGGTCAGACAGCTAAGAGTACACTACATCTTTCCTATCAGGCAACATCTGGCATTCTAGAATGAACAGGACCCAAACTGAAAGGCAAACTGAAGTACTGGAGAGTGGAAGAAAAGTGCACACTTAAACCGTTATGTTACCTTTTCTTTTCTTGGGTGCAAAATAATTATTATAAGACTTCATTTAGTTCTGCATAATACTTAAAACTAAATTGTAAGCTCACAGGATTTTTTATTTTCTCACTTCAGAATTTTATCTTTAAAAATAGAACAAAATGTATTTATGCTTTCTATGCTCCTCTCAATTCAGCTGGTACTCATGCTCTTCATTCATACCTGAGGGAAAACAGTTCTAGTGATATATTCTTCTTATGCAGACTTCTGCTCAAATGAGATGATTTGAAGTCTAATTCCCATGTTATCAAAAATGGTTCTTTTTAAATCACACTTTTGAACACCTCTGAGAAACAGTTATTACTATAGATTTGGAAAGTCCAAGTGTTTCATAATTCTTAAACTACTCTAACTCCTACCACACCCAGAACTTCTCAACGACTGGAAGTTTTTACATTCAAAAGGTGTTTTTTTTTAATTTTTCAAAAATCTGATAGCAACATTCTTTCAGCAACTCCAACTTCAAGCGTTCCATTTCGATCCAACTTTAGTCATCCTCCCAGAGAAGGAAATATGCAATGTACTATTGG
The DNA here is from genome assembly GCF_027791375.1 of Indicator indicator. Classification (NCBI taxonomy): domain Eukaryota; kingdom Metazoa; phylum Chordata; class Aves; order Piciformes; family Indicatoridae; genus Indicator; species Indicator indicator. The sequence goes on along the minus strand of NC_072053.1, from coordinate 67,951,121 downwards.
GACTGTTCATAAAAGTCCTCCTCAGATTTTGGCTAACAGCTCGTGCTAAGGCCTGCTGTTGCCTGGGAGCAGTGGCATTATGTCAAATAGGCAGGACAATTGGTCAGAAGGAGCTGACAGGCCATTACACAGCTAGCTATATTCAAGTGGCTGACTCCTGCAGCCATTTTCTTTGTCTGGCAGCATCATTAGAATCTGCGAACTTACAGAAATGGACCAAATCTCTAAGCTGCAAGGTGTACAAACATCAGCTTACCAAAAAAAAGCTGTGTAAATGGATCCAATAGCAACTGACTGCTGAGGCTTTCCTGCTTCACAGTGTGATAGAGGAGACACCCATATCATGATAGAGGAAGAAGGAAGAGCACTCTTGCTGTCAACTTGGTAACTGATTTTTTTTTTTTAGTTCATAGTACATAAATTAATATGTAGAGGTTATAAATTATGAAACCTCCTGACTTGAATAGTGCAAAAGTGAATTCACAGCACAGGTTAAGTCTGGATAAAGCCTCTCTTTGCTTGTCATATTTCTTAACGAGTTCTTAAAACAAAGAGTAAATAACAGACTACTCTGTTCTGTAAATGTGATAGACCCAAACAGACTGTGACAGCCATTCTTATACAAAATTGTTAGTTACTTAAATATCTATTTCAGAAATCTTTTCAGCAAGAAATTACATGAATATCCTTCTACAAGAAACAAGCATTGTGTGACACATTACTTACTTCAGGGTCTAGTTTAAGATGGAGCCATTCATCTAGCTTCAGTAGTGCCAAATTAGCAGCTGTTTGGTCCTCCATCTCACTATCACTGTTATCATTAGATATCCCATCCCCTAAGTTAAATATAAAATGTGCATTAATATTTCTGTATTATTTCCATTTACATACAAAGAATACTATTGTATTATCAGCAATAAAACAATTTTCCATTTAAATTTTATTTTTCAATGCAAACAATTACAATTTTCTAAAAATACACCTCATTCTTCAGTTAGAGACCCTGCTATGTAACCGCCTGTACTGATGTGACCTGATTCATGTGCCAACAAGCCATTATCAAACTTTTGCCTGAAGCTCTTCAAAAAATCATATTGCCTTATGCTTTATTTCCTAGTAAACCATCAGATTTAAAGACCCACTAAGAAAAAAATAAACAATATATACATGTGGCTATTAAGCAGGATTTTTTTGATGTGAAATTCAATTGGCATAAACACTATTTTAAGGGCAGCAACATAAAAACAAGACAGGAAAGCTTCATAAATAACAGATGCTTCCTCTGATTCAAATTAAAATATTTCTAGAGAACTGGCAGCAAGATATTTTTCTTTCTATTCCTACAGGACTCCAAGAAAAAAGAAATTTTTATATATTTCCTGCTATCTCAAATTAATAGCATAGCTAACTGTAATTAAAACTTAGCAGTAGAATATAATCTTTAAAATGCATGTTTCAGGAGGAAGCAATGACTGCCGTATTGATAGTTTCTAAAACATTGTTCAATTTGAATAATCTGGTTCAAAGCATCAAATAAACTAGTCTGTAGGAAAAATACACGTATCACACTTTTCAGCATTAGTATTGTAATTACAATTTTGTTTGTATTTTTATTTCATTATGAAGTTCTAAGACTTCATAATTCTGCAATATAATTTATGGATATGAATGCAGAAATCAACACAGAAATGTATTACAGAGCCTGTAAACTATTGTTGAACACAGCCACAGAAACTACAGCTCTGCCATTTTTAAGAATTAGCCAATACATGTATAAAACAGTCTGGAAAAATAAGCCTTCTGTATCACATACTAGTATAAACCAATGGAAACATCTAAAAATCAAACCCCACTATACCTCGGAGAGAAGAAGGTTCCTGCAAAGCACTACTTGGTAATCTAGCTGGTCCACAAAACAGTGACACAGTGACAGGTGTTATGACAGAACAGCATCTGATATTTGCTATCCTGTGAACTCTTGTCATTTCATCATATATAAGCCAGTCTGTAGGGAGTGCCTGAATGACTGCAGCTTGCCCATTTGATGGGGAAATCTGTGCAAGAATAAGACAGACCAGGCTATTTTACCCTCTAATTAAAAGAAATTTCAGTATTTCTGATTCATAAAAATAAATCTTTATATATATACATACATCTTTATATACACAAACATATACATACAAAGAAAAAAGCCAGAAAGAATTCAGCTAGACTCACAAATTATCCTACTACCTTTAAATAAAATATTTTGCTTTAAAAAGAGATCTAAAAAAATTATTAAAAAAAAATAAAAATAATTTTCACAACAGAGCTTCTTCCTGCTATTACAAACAGGGTTTGTTAGACCTTGAAAACATGATGAAATATGGGAAAAATGATGCAACTCCAATTCTTTATTTTAGCAATTGCTAGAAAAAAAATTCTAAAAATGCAGTGTTTTATGCACATGCTACTTTGAAAGTACTGACACTTCTAAAATATTTGCTCAAGTATAGTGCTCCTTTTTTCTGAAATATAAATTCAAAGTGATTTTACCTTCTTAAACTGAGGGTGACTAAGAACAGAGGTAGGATGAAATCGTACTTTTTTCTCCTTCGGTCCAGTCAAAACCAAGTTTTCTCTGTCTACATGCACCAGATTGGGGTACATCCCAGCCACTAAGGCAGCTTTAACTACAGCCCAGTTTTCAGAGTTAGTATTAACATCTTTAATGTCAGCTCCTCCTCTGGCTCTAACAAAACCTGAAGAAAGATGAGGACAAAAATGTCTTCTATGTGCTTTAAGATCTACTTTTTTCAAGATTCTCAAAAGGCATTTGAATAAAGAAAAAAAAAAGTAAACTAACTACAAATTTGTTGCGTTTTTTACAACTACCAACCTCAATAGCACCACGAAGAAACAATTATACTGATATCATTCCCAATAAGATGTTCTGTACTAACCTAGAATTAATTTTTACGACACACAGGTATTTCCTGTGTAAGTAATTTATTAGAATGTAAAAATCCAAGGAAACAACAAGTGATCTGTGGTGGACAAGAAGTTATCCATGGGACAGCAATGTGCCCTTGTGGCCAAGAAGGCCAATGGTATCGTGGGGTGAATTAAGAAGAGTGTGTCCTGCAGATCAAGGGAGGTTCTCCTCCCCCCTCTACTCTGCCCTAGTGAGACCTCACCTGGAATACTGCATCCAGTTCTGGGCTCCTGAGTTCAAGAGGGACAGGGATCTACCTGAGAGAGTCCAATGAAGGGCTAAAAGGATGATTAAGAGACTGGAGTACACGTCTTACAAGGAAAGGCTGAGCGACTTAGGGCTTTTTAGTCTGGAGAAGAGAACATTGAGAGGGAATTTAACAAATATTTATAAATAAGTGTTGGGTGTCAAGATGGAAGGAACAGCCTCTTCTCACTTGCGTCCTGTGACAGGACATGGGGCAACAGATGTAAAGTACAGCACAGGACGTTTCACCTCAACATGAAGAGGAACTTCTTTACTGTAACAGCTACAGAGCACTGAACAGGCTTCCCATAGAGGTTGTGGAGTCTCCTCTGGAGACTTTCAAGACCCATCTGGACAACCTGCACTAGACTATACAGTTCTGCTCTGGCAGCGGGATTGGACTCAGGCTCCAGAAGTCCCTTCCAATCCCTAACATTGTGTGACCCTGTGAACACATTTCACAATGAAAGCATGTGGAACAACCAGGGCACTTGAAGTTAGATCGTTTCTCTGCAACCCTTTTGCACCCTCGCATCTGCACCACACACAGCATGAACTGTACTGGTCGGTTTCAAATTAAGGAAGGAAAATTACACCAGTGTACACTATTCTTGTTACAATCTGTATACACTTGTTCTTGATATATACTTGACTCCAAAATTATTTCCAAGCTATTTACCTGAGGCTCTAAGCTGGCCAAGCAACTGTGTTCTCATTCCTATGATGATTTCCATTGTGGCTTGAGACAGAAAGTTCTTTTCACAGAAGGCTCTCTCCCATCCATCACTACGTGCCTTCTGCCATGCCTGTAAAGAATATTATTTTACATTTGCCTATTGAGTTATCTAAAATTTTAAAATGCATTTAAAACAAACAAAAAACCCCCAACCCCCCTTATATTTACATAAATTATATTTACATAAATAAAACAAAAGAAAAACCACTTTGAAAGGAAGGTTGTATTAAAACAGATCTTTTTTTCCTGGGTTAAGCAGTAAACTGTTTTTAGCCATTCCCTCAATTAATATAATGATCATAATATTCTTAAGAAGATCATTATGTTCTTATAAAGATTATTATGTTATTACAAAGATTGTTATGATATCATTATTTTAAGTTAGCAGTGTAGCAGGATATAAAGTGGCACTTTGCTGAGACATTCAGTATTTAACCAGGTTTGAAAACATAAACAAAAGATTTGACAAAAATTGTTCCCTCACATATCTGTGAGTCTAATATATAGGAAAGCTACTAGATAATGTTTCTTCTCTAAGGACTTAATCATAGTCTACAATTCTCCACCCAACTTGAACAGTATATCATTTACTTTGATATGTGATCTGTCGTGATTAGCACTCTGAGTTGATGAAAGATGAAATAATACCTGGAAAGCCCTGAGAAGTGCCATATGATCACTAAATGTTCCTGCAGCAAAACGTTTTCTACACAGCATGGCTGCATGCTTTTGAGAGGCCAACGCAGGCAGGACAAAAGGGTCTCGATATGCAAGAGTGCAAGCAATAGTGAGAATAGGATCCAGACACTTCAAAACAACACCACACAAGACCATTTTACCAAGGTGTGGCTCTACTGGTAATTCAGTGAGATGATAACCAAGTTCAGTGAGATCTTCCCAAGGGTCCATGGCATCTATGGTCTGTTTGAAAAACAACAAAAAAAGAACCAAACATGGAAAGAAGGTGTGGAGTTACAATAAAAGCAGAAAAGGATGTGAATACTGGACATTAACTAGATTTGTTCTCAAACACTACAAAAGCAAGTCAAACTCCTAACAGTTTGAGACATGATTTTTTGGGCACTCCCTTCCGTTAACATGTACAAATACATACACAGAAAATGAGAATAGTCAACATAAACAAAAACAAAGCCACATCATAAATACAGAATCAAATGTAATTCTCATCTAAATCTACTCTTCTGCTGACCTTAAGCATTTGCACAGCGTTTCTCACAATTAAAGCTGGTGGAGGATCAGGAGCTTTCATAAGAAAGTCAACAACAGGACAATTAACTGGAGCCAGAAGTTTTGTGTGTAAACAAAGCTCCTACAAGTTAAAAAGCAAAAAGCTAAGAAACAAACACACACATCCCCACACACTAAAAAACACACCCCACCCTCCCCAAAAAAACACCCCCACCCCTCACAAAACACCACCCCTCCTCCCCCCCAAAACCACACCCCTGGAGTTAATAATATGGTTCTATGTTAGTATTTTTTTCAAAGTTATAATTTCTAACTGAATATGCACCTGAAGTGGCACTCTTAGAAGTTCTGGGGTCTGAAATTCCAACATATTCTGAAACCGGAGCTTGCTGAAGAGACGAAAACAGATTCCAGGCTGACAGCGTCCAGCCCTTGAAAACACAATATGAGAAGAAGAGAGTATGTTGAAAATCAGAATTAAAAAAAAAAAAAGGTAATAAAATAAAAAATTAAAACCTACTTATACACAAATTTAGAATGGAAATGCAGAAGCAGGTCTAAGTTGAGGGTAAGTACCACACATGAGGTGAGAGCTTTTCAGCACACAGGTTATTTTTGATAGTGTAGAAATCTCTTACTATTTTATCCCAGCACTGAAAGATCTGGAGAAACAAAATTAAGGTCTATCTAAAAATAAAGTGATGTGGGGTTTTTTGCTAACCTAATACCAATCCAAATCTCAGCTGTCCTTTGCTGTAAGGAATGTAAGTCATAAACTTAACTTCTTCCTCAATGACATCCCCCAAGCAGCTGGAAGTTACTCTGGTCTTAATTCTGGGGCAGAAACAGCCAATGCTCTCATTCACATTCAAATTCCTGCAGGTTAATACCAGTATCATATCAAAAACAAGCATTTGTTGCTACATATCCTGTTAGCCCTCAACCAGCACTGGGAAGAATGTGATGAAGGCCTGTAAAGTCACAAATCGTCTAAAGAAGGTGAATAAAGAGTCATTGCTCTAATGAATGTCTCTTCTAATGAAGATGAAAGGGTATCAATTAAAAACTGGCAGTAAGCAGCCCTTTGCCCACAGACAAGTTGTGAAACCCATAACTGGACGCAATGGCTGCTGCTACAGGGGAGAAAGAGGGAGAACAAGTCCACAAGGGGAAACAACCCAGAACTGATGTTAGCTTTGGGAAACTCCTGAGTATCGCTTTTTATCACTTGGAAATGACTCCAAGAAAATACGTGCTGACCCTCACTCTTCTTGCAGAGAACAAGTATAGGTCCTTGTCCAACACTGGACTAGGCTAGCAACATTATCCAGTGTGCCTGCTATTACATTGTGTATTTCATCCTTAGCATACAGGACAGTAGATATCCTCAAAGAAAATACAGTATGAAGCATTTATTACCTGCCTTTTCTCTGGATAGCACTTGCTTTTGAAATCCACACCATTTTTAGCATTGTAACACAATTCAGTGCGTCATAAGACTTCTATAAAAGCAAAGCAAGGAACACAAAACCAAGATTGAACAGGGTACATGAAATAATTACTAACAATTTAGATCAACAGAATTTACCTAAAAAAAATAGTAATAATAAGCACCAGCATCTTCTGGCACAAAAGCATGTTCTAAAGTACTTAGTTGCAAATGAATATATGCTATGTCATTTGCAGTATCTTCATGCTACACAGTTTTCAGAATTAAAGTTTTCTAGTCAGTAGTTAACTGTAAGGGAACAAAATACATAGACTGTGCTTGGTGGTTATCACAAACCAAGCAAAATACATTATTATTTGAATAATGTTTTCCTCTCTGTCTCACTTGGAAATTATGTCCTTTTCCTGTATTTGACGCAAAGTTACAAGAAAAGTGTATTAACGTGAGAAATTCGGTGTGTATATCTCCTACGAAATCCAGTTTTATTTTCTAAGCCATACAGTAGGTTTTAAACTGCCTTATTACAATAACTCTCTTTTTTTGAACAAGTCATTAGAGAACTAACATCAAAACCAATGTAACACAGATTAAGAACTCGCTGAATGAAAGAGCATTGAGGGTTGTGCTATAGGGTGAGTCTAGTTGGAAGCCTGTAGCTAGTGGTGTTCCTCTGGGGTCAGTATTGGGTCCAGTATTGTTCAACATAGCCACCAGTGACAAAAACAGGCTGTGCTGCCATTTAGAGATACCTGGATATGCTAGAAAGTTTGATGCAGTGTAATCTTTCAAAGTTCAAAAAGTTCAAGCGTAGGGTCCTGCTCCTAGAGAAGAATAACCCCATGCACCAGTACAGGCTAGGGGTCAACCATCTGGAAAGCCACTCTGTGGAAAACAACCTGGGAGTCCTGATGCACAACAAGATCACCATGAGGTGGCAACACTCTCCTGTGTATCCAGTGGTATTCTGGGGTGCACAACGAAGAGTGTTACCAGGTTGAGGGATGTTCTCCTACTCCACTACTCTGCCCCAGTGAGGTAACATCTCGAGTACTGTGTGCAGTTCTGGACTCCCTACCTCACGAGACAAAAGGAATTACTGTTATAGTTCTAGTGCTAGAGCAAAAAAACCACTTCCCCCTCCTCCCTCCCCTAAGAGATAAAAAAGGGAGGGAAAAAAAAGGCAGAGAGTGTTTTCTTAATTGATTTACAGAGAATATTTTACTCCTTCACTATGGAAGTTTCAGACTACATCTGTATATATATGAAAGGGAAAGGAAAAACACCATCCAGATCCCAAAAACAAGCGAAGACACACCCACACACTAAAGACCCAGAAAAGCAAGAGTGTGACTGAGAATCTTCTGTCCAGGATGGTAACAAATGTCAATGGATGGACAAAATGTCCAGGATGGACAAAATGTCATAAATCTGCAACTCTGATAGTCGGGAATAATTAGTACATGTTAAACCACTACATTCTCCACCCCTTATTCCGCACTATTCTGTATCATCATTATAGATATACAATTGACTGTGCATTCTCACCTAGAGTGAGATTACACTGTGGCACACAATAAACTATTCCATCTTCCTGCATTACCCACCAGATTCATCCTGGTCGTTGGGCAAAAGCAATCTCATGAGTGGGTTTGCTTTGACCTGGGGCAGGACTAACGCAAACCCTCTTCCCTAGGATATTCTCATGTGTACCATGGGAACTTTATCACCTTCTACAGCATGTGGCAGCTTGGCTTGGGCAGGGCTGGCCCAGTTAGTAGATCCTCTGGTGTTGGCCAGCCAAGTGGCTTGTGCTAAATGTGCATCTCAGGTTTTGAAGGTCCCTCCTCCCATTGCTTTCAAAATGTTTTTTAGCAGGCTGTTGTAACACTCGACTTTGCCAGCAGCTGCAGCATGGTAAGGGATGTGATCAATGCCATGCCCCCTGGCCCAAAGTGTCTATGAGGCTGTTTTGAAAACTGTTTTGAGTTCCATTATCTGACTCAATCCTTTCTGGGATGCCATGTCGCTACAGCATTTGTTTTTCAAGGCCTAGGATGGTATTCTGAGCGGTGGCATGGGGCACTGAATATGTTTCCAACCATCCAGTAAATGCTTCTACTACTGTAAGCACATAGCTTTTGCCTTGGCAGGTTTGTGGCAGTGTGATGTAATCAGTGTGCCAGGGCCCCCTGTATTTGTATTTCAGCCATCTCTCCCCATACCATACAGGCTTTATACGCTTGGCCTGATTGCAGCACACGTTTCACATTCATGGATAACCTGTGCTATAGTGTCCATGGTTACATCCGCCCCTCGAACTTGCACCCATCTGTATGTTGATCTTCCTTGATGGCCTGAGGCATCATGGGCCCATCAAGCTAAAAATAATTCACCTTTGTTGTCACTGTTGATCTACCTGAGCCACTTTAATCTTAGCTTGGGCTATGTGCTGGTTGTTGCAATGTTCTTCAGTGGTTCAGCTCTGGGGCACATCCAAGAATCTGTGTAGAGATAAAACACTGGCCATTTTTCTCAGCAATATCCAAAGCCAGTTGGATGGCTTTCTCCTCTGTGAACTGACTTGATTCACCCTCTCCTTCAACAGCCTCTTCAACCTGCTGTGTGGGGTTCCATACAGCAGCCTTCCCCTTTCAGTGCTTTTCCACAATGTGGCATAACCCACCAGTGAACATGATATATCACTTTTCATTACCCAGCAATTTATTGTATGGTGGAGCCTCTTCTGCATGTGTCACATCCATCTATTCTTGTGACATCCCAAAATCTCTGCCTTCTGGGCAGTTTCTGATGATTTCTAAAATACCTGGGCAACTGGGGCTATATGAGCCCATGGCATTATCAATGCAATCCACTTGCTCCACATGGCATCAGTTGCATCATGGATAGAGGAGAGTCTCCCTTTGAACATCCAGCCCAGCTCTGGTACTCAGGATGCTAGGAAAACCTGTGTTTCAGTACCATTCACCTCTGAGGTAGCTCAAACTCCCTCATATGCTGCACTTGTTTTTCATTTGGATTTAGTTGGCCTCAGCTCCTTTGTAGCTCTGACTCCAAAACCCCAGAGGTCAGCCTCATGCCTCTCTTGATGTTTTCTGCCAAAGACACCATGTGGTCCCATTCTTCCTGGCTGCAGCACAGAGCACATTTGTAACCTCTTGTCCTGTCCGAACTGGTCCAAGGACTACTGCATGCACAATTTCCCATTTGATCTGTTCAAAAGCTTGTCGCTGCTCAGGATTCCATTGGAAACCATTCTTCTTCCAAGTCACTTGGTAGAGAGGGCTTACAATTGAACTGTACTTCAGATACGCATTCTCCTGAAACACCCAACACCCAAGAAAGCCTGGATTTCCTCTTTATTGGTGAGTGGAAATATAGCTGTGATCTCGACGACATCCATCAGGATCTGGCGACATCCATCCTGCCATTTTATCCCTCAAAACTATACTTCTCTTGCAGTCCCTTGAACTCACTCTGCTTTATGGCGAGTCCGGCCTTCAGAAGAATCTGCATTATTTTTTTCCCTTTCTTATAAACTTCCTCTGCTGTGTCACCCCACACAATGATGTTATCAATGTGTTGCAGGTGTTCTGGAGGTCCACCCTTTTCCAGTACAGTTTGCATCAGTCCATGACAAATGGCAGGACTGTGTTTCCACCCCTGGGGCAGTCACTTCCAGGTATACTGGACACCTCTCCAGGTGAAGGCAAACTGTGGCCTGCATTCTGGTGCTATGGGAATGGAGAAGAATGCATTGGCAGTGTCAATTGTGGCCTTAGACTCCAGCTGGTACTGGAGCTCTAGCATGTCTGGCACAGCAGCGCTCATTGACAGTGTGACCTCGTTCAGAGAGAGTAGTCCACTGTCTCACTTCACCATTAGACTTCCTTACCGGCCAAATAGGGCTGTTGAAGGGTGAGTGAGTCTTAGTGATCACCCTCCATCTCTCTAGTTGTCAAATTGATTTCTACATGGGTATCACAGAGTTCCAGTTGGTGCAATACTGCCTCTAGTTAAGCGCTGCAGTGGCAATTGGTATTTGTTGGTCTTTAACATCTAATAATCCTATCACAAAGGGGTCCTTTGAATGACCAGACAAGGCAATTAATTGAACCTTTTTCTCTGTTTCCAGCTATACCAAACGCCCACCAGTATCCTTTTGGATCCTTGAAGTAACCTCTCTTAAGTCTATGCCAAAAATGCATGGGGCCCCTGGGCCACTCACAATGGGGTGTTTGCACTATTCACTCCCAGTTAGGCTCACCTCAGCTTCTAACACACTTAGCTGTTGGGATCCCCCTGTCACTCCAGAAATGTAGATAGGTTCCACCCCCTCATAGTCTGATGGCAATAGAGTACAGTGCAGGCTTGTATCCACTAAATCTTTATACTTTTGTGATTTTGATGTACCAGGCCACCTGATCCACACAGTCCAATAGCCTCAGCTGTCCCTCTCTTCCACCTGGTTGAAGGCAAGGCTCCTCTAACCCTGATCAGAATCACTTGCATATTCTAAGTATGCCTTAGAGGTCCATTTGAGGGGATCAGAGGCAGTACCAACTCATTTGCTCTTTCTGGAAGATTTCCCACTGGAAACAGGGGCAACACTCTTACAACAAGAGTTTCCTAGAAATTCACAGACTCAAGAAGCTAGAGCTGAAGTGGGATTTCCATCCCAATTTTCATGTCATCCCCTTGTTCAAGTAAGGAAAAGCAGAGGATGCTTTGACGTATCTGTTTCCCAGACTCCCTGTGTTGTACAGGGAGACACCTGCATTTAATAGCTGAAACCCTGGGCTGTGCAGGGTGGAAACAGGCTAAGTCCTCTTGGAGTTGGTCAACTTTAAGAGTCAGTTCCACCACAGCTGAAACACAGGCCCATATATTAGAAGAGAGAGTTGAGAGATTTCCCTTGTATTGCCAGAGCTTGCTAACCATTTCATCCACTGTTTGTCCCTGGCCATCTCTCATGCCCCAGACTAAGTGACAATGAGTTGGCATATTACGGTAGTGCAGCTCATAGGAACTTTTCCCACATGGCTGGTGTGCATGGTACCTCATCTGCGTCTACAAACAGGGGATTTTCATCCACCTCTTTGTAGAGCTTCTCTAGCACAGCTAGTTCCCTCAAGTACTGGATTCCTTCCTCCATGGTAGTCGATCTCCCAAGACGATCCTTCATATCCTTGGTGGGGTACATACCCTTCACACCTGCTAGAAGTCATCTCCAGAGGCTGAGGATTTGTACCAATTTCCCAATAACCTGGTCAGTGCCCACTTCCCTAGACAGGGATCCAAACTGCTTGGCTTCTCTGCCTTCCAAGACCAAACCATTAGCTCCCATATCCCAGCATCAAAGCAGCCAAGTGACAACAGGCTCATTCAGCTAGTGACCCTAGTCCTCTCATATATCACGTAACTCACCCAATGATAAAGACTAAGTAATTAAATACAGGTGCTTTCACTGCTCTGAGCTGGAGCACCAATAAGGAATGTTACAGTTTTAGTGCAAGAGCAAAAACACTGTCCCACTTCCCCCCTCTGACCTCCTCCCTCTCCTTTTACCAAGAGAGAAGAAAGGGAGGAAAAAGGCAGAGACAGTTTTCTTAGTTGATTTACACAGAATATTTAACTCTGCCACTAGGGAAGTATCAGATTACATCAGTATATACTGAAATTCATATATACACTATATATGAAACAGAAAGAAAAGTAAAGGAAAAACACCTTCCAGATCCCAAAAACAAGCAAAGACACACCCACACACTCAAGACTCGGAAAGCAAAGACCCAGAACAGGATGCCCACAGAATCACAGGATTAACCAGGTTGGAAAAGACCTTCAAGATTATCAAGTTCAACCTATCACCCAACTGTCATGGTAGGGCCATGACATGGCCCAGTACAAACCCAGACAGGCCTTAAGATGTCTATACAGAGTCCCTTTCTCTCCCCTCCTTCCTGCAGAAAACAGGGCAACGCAGGAAAAGGAACAAAGGGGACAGGACTCCTGTTGTCTGGGGTGAGAGCACATAAGCTGACCACTTGGTAGTCCCCCTTGCCTTGCCTTGCTCAAACCTCACTTCAAGCCTACTTGCACCCATCTCATAGAAGCTGCTTCCAGTTGTCCTGTCCTGCCTCGAGTGCCTGGTACAGACCCTGGGATAAAGCCACAAGCCATACACATGCAAGCTGGAGAAGCCACAAGCCTGGAGGCCAGAGTCACCTAGCCTGCTTCCCCTTGCCACCAGATTCTTGCCATGCCTCAGTTCACCCAGGAACCACGCAAGTGCCCATCACCAAGAGTGTCGTTAACTGCCCGCTGTCTGCTGAAGCCAGACCAGCCTGGGACCATGCAGTAAACCTCTCTTGCCAGCAATCTGCCGTGCTGCGCCTATGAGAGCACTCCAAAGCTAATGCAGCAGCCGCAGCTTCCCTCATGTGGATGAAAATAGCAGTAACTAATTCACTGCCCTTTGGGTTTAATAGTTCTTATCGAGCCTCCTCCTCGCTGTAACTGAGCGCTACCTGCTCTCAGAGACCTTCTCTTTCCAAGTTGTTGCCTCCTAATTTGCATAGAATAGTTTATATTTGCCCTGAGACTGCATAGTCCATTGTAAATATATCTTCCAACCATACAATGATCCTTTTAAAGGGTTTGGGCATATTTCATTAATAAAGGGTTACTATTTTTATTAATACCCGTTTGCCATATCGTTTATTAATTATTGTTGTGAGGGTAATTAATAAATAAGCCTCCCCTCGACCGCAGCACCAACACCATCTAATCAACTAAACCATGGCACTAAGTTAATTAATTAATTAACTCATACAGTCTCATTTTAAACACTTCCAGGGGCGGGGACTCCATCACCTTCCTGGGCAGCCCATTCCAATGGCCAATCACTCTTTCTGTGAAGAATTTCTCCTTAACATCCAGCCTAAACCTCCCCTGGTGCAGCTTGAGACTGTGTCCTTTCATTCTGTCACTGATTGCCTGGGAGAAGAGCCCAACTCCCACCTGGCTACAACCACCCTTCAGGTAGTTGTAGATGGCAATGAGGGCGGTTGTGGAATTTGCTTCTCTAGAGATATTCAAAATTCACCTGGATGAGATCTTGTGCAACATGCTTTAGCTGAACCTGCTTTACCAGAGTGACTGGACTACATAATCTCCAGAGGTCCCTTTCTAACCTCTACCATTCAGTGAATACTTAAAAAATTAATGGACTAGACTCTGCTAAATACTGTAGTAGCACAAAGGCTCTCTAAGTTTCAGGAAGATGGTGGTCTAAACAGATGGATCTGTTTTAAAAACCAAACAAGCACTAAATAAAGGTACAGCTATATCAATGTATCTGCAACAACTTTTACTGGGTTTTTAAACAGCTAGCTAACTACAATATTTGTCATAAAACAAATGGATGTCAAAACTTCTCAGTGTGTTTTGCTGCTTGATATGCACTAGCTCTCTTGCTTACTATTAAAAACATTTTTTCTAAATCTTCTCCAAAATTTTTATGTATTTCAGTATTTCACTAGCATGTTAACTTTCCAAGGAAACTTTAAGTCAATCATACCTCTTTCATCTTGCCTGAGTCAATAACAAATACAACATCATTGACTGTTATGCTGGTTTCTGCAATATTAGTAGAAAGGATCTGCAATTAAAAAAATAATTTAGTAACTGCAAAAGCAAAGACAATATAGACCAATAATACATAATGAAATCCTCTGATACTTGCTATTTTGCGGACACCAGCAGGTGGACTTTTAAGCACCTTCTTCTGATCCAAAGTCTGCATATTTGAATGAAGCATGAAAACTTGGTATCTAATGCAAGACAAAAAGCACATTTTTAATGGCCTTTAAAATAAAAACTCAAGATAACCAGAGAAACTAGAAGTTTTACCTGTGAGCATTATCAGCAAATCTCTTGTCATCAAGAAGAATACGGTCCCTCAGGCTGACTATCTCATCATATCCAGGAAGAAATATTAAAATTGCTCCTAAAAAAGAGTTAGTTTGCAGAGCTAAACAGCAAACTCCTTCCAAATACTTGTCAGTACTGCATATACTAGCACTCAAAACATTTTATCCAGTAAGTATTACTGAAAAAAAAGCATAATTCATCAGAAGTTGAATCCACAGTGGTTTATTGGGAGTGTACAAATATACCTACCAGCATCGTAACTCTGACAGATATTACAAAGCAAGTGCATAATCAGATCCAGATCTACTTTTTCATCATCAAAACTGTGATGATAAGCTTTCAACAGTTCTCTCTCCTCCACACTAAGATCACTACTATTTGTTTGGACCAGGGAACTTTCATCCAGATTTCCAAATTCCACTGAAGCGCTAAAATATACAAATATGCAGGTCAGAGTCAAGGTTGTTTGCTTTGAGTTTGTATTCAGCAATCAATTCAAATTTACATCAAGACCTACAAGATGACTCATCCCAAAGCTTAAAGCATAGCAGAACAGAATCTCCACAATACTGTTAAGTTTTAAGCCAGCAAAGCATATAACTTCAATTTTTAGCATTAACTTTAATTTTATTACACTTAATTGAAACAACTACCTGTTCTGTGACACAACTCAAAAAATACTCAAAATAAATACATATTCTGAAAATATGCCCTACCACAAGCAGGTACGACACTGAAGGAAACAGTGTACACTACAAAATTATAACATAGGTCCCTAAAAACCTGTAATTCAACCATGATCACTTTAAGTTAGTGAAAAGAATTCTTGAATGGCCTAGTGTACATGTTATATAAAGTTTTTTTAATATGGCTATCATGTATCAATAACATATAGATAAAAACCTGTAAGAGATTTGTTTCCAAAATAAGCATCTGAAATCAATGCCATATATTATATGCCATATATTATAGAATTTGCATCTCTTATATTTATACTATCATCACATCCTGTGATGATGACAGGAAGGCCTAGCAAGGTGATAAATACTAATGTCGTAAATATGCTAAACAAAAATGTCTTTTAAAAGAGACCTCTTATAAAAGAGGTCCTAGTCCACTGTAACTATATTTATCCTAGAAGCTGTGCAAATAAAGTAACTTTTTTTTTTTTTTTTACATAACCCATGTTTTCCAAATATTCCCATTCTCAGGTAATTCTTGCTATTTAGGCCTGATTTTAAAGCTTAAAAATCTAAAATTGGTTCTTACTAGAAGACAACAAAATATAAAATTTCCCTTCACCATATCATACAACTGTTTCTGCAAAGTAGTTAGAGCTTACCTGTAGGACTCCAACAGGTCAACAATCCCTGTCTGCCCAAAGTGCTTAGCCCAGTCCAAAGCCATCCTGGAAAAGTTGCATTAAAATCTTAATTAATTTCTCACTTCAGAAGATACATATGAATAGCATGCAAGGAAACAACTGACACTGTACTTTTTTATCAATTTCTGCATCGTTTAAATAAGTTCTGTTATTGCCGAGTCTGCACCTTCCAGTATGAAGTGCATAAACAGATCTAACAGCACTATGATTTTTAGCTAATTGCTGTTATTAACCAAGAAAATTTTGCAGAGCAGTACATGCAAACATGCAGAAACTAAGAATATGCCATTCCTTAAAAAAAAAAAAAAAAAAAAAAAAAAAAATCACACACCAATGTGTAGAGGTACATCAGACTTTTTTGTAGCACCCTTTACTAGCTCCTTGAAATGATCCTGAGAAATCACACCTTGGACATTTTTCTCCAAAACATGTGACAACATTCTTCTTGCTGTTATACAGAGGCTGTCCTCCTCACAATGCAGTTCACTGTTTTCCTTTTAAACACTGTTTCTTTTCTAGCTTTTCAAGTGGTTGCACCAAATATCAGACCCATGGAATCCTATTTGTTTATTTCCATATCACTATTATTTACTAGAGTTTCCTCTTTAGGTAAGACACGATTAAGGGTCACAAAGCTTGACTTTTTAATGATTCACAAATACTTTTACATGACAACGTATTTACAGGTATAACACAGCAAAGATCTTTGAACCTGTAATACGCTACTTTTAAATATTTTAAGGTTACTCTCTTAAAGTAAGAATGGCCAAACCTCTTAGAACTAATTCTATGAACTCAGTCAGAAAGATACAAATCAATCACTGTGTATTTTAAGTTTTGGATTTTTGCTCATTTAAATAATTTGCATATTCCTTTGTGTGAAAATGTATTACATACACCTGATTATCAGTACCTGTATATATATATTGTAAATAAGTTTCGGATGTGTTTTGATATAGTATCTCTGCCTAAAATATTAAACAGAAGTATCTGTATTTCATAACAACACCCCATATTAGAGACTGTTTAATTAAGAATTTAGAATTTATGGCAAACAATGCAATAAGGAGAAGTTAGCAATTGTTTAGACTGTCAAAACTCATTTGTGCTTACAGTAATACAGTTAGCAAATTAGTTTAGACATGACAGAAATTCATCTTGCTTATATATTCACAAATAAATCTTTCTTTTATCTGTTTGCTTTTACCAGCCATTGGATGATTTGCAGTGAATATTTGCTCCCATACTGATCAGTTGTTCTACTTGACTCAGAAAACCTCTCCCTGAAGCAATCATTAGTGCAGTTGCACTGGTTTCACTGTGCCTGTAATCAACTGAGTTAAAAAGGGGGGTGGGAGGGAAGGAAAAAAAAGAAAAAAAAAAAAAAATCAAAGACAACATAAACAGTTATTTTTTCATCTAAACGTAGTATATGCCTTCAAAATCCAGCCCAAAGAGAACGTTTCTTTACCTACTTCCAACATTAAGTTCCTGTTAAATTAGTACTATGTTTTAAATGTAGCATGTTAATACTTCTAAAACAAACACAACAAACAACTGAAAAACTCAAACGATTTTGCTAACCTTATTCATTTTTTTCAATGGGCATCAGAATTCAAAGGTAAAACATTTGGAGATAAAAGTGGCCACAGGCATCCAAGAAATTTTGTGGTATGATTTGTTTATGTAACAAGAAACTTACCACTGACATTTTCAGTTAAAATGAGATGGAACACCTGAGCAAAGGAATCAATATCTTTATGCAACCAGATGTCAGAAAGACAAGAATCCATTTCTGTTATTAGCCATGGTTCAAGGCAATTTGCATCTTTTTCAGTCTGAAAAGAAAGAACAGTACTGAAAGACAAATCTCTTCAAAGACTTGTCTTTATTCTCATATATTAGACAAAAAATTTGAAGTTATAACTGTTTTCCAAGTAACAACCAGAAATATAGGATTCAGGTATGACAAAGTATTTGTTGTATCATGTGAAAGTACTTTAAACAATGGCAGTTCTAGACATTTGATCTAAACAAGCTGTGTACTGTAGCTAGACTAGTTCATGTTAATAAAAAAAAAAAAATCCTACTTTTAAAAATAGTTCATATGTTCCCAGAAACTTTGCAGAAGTAGTATCTTTAGAAAATAGCTTTTAAATAGGTAGTAATAATGTAATGTACACTTAAACATCTCTTCCAACAAAACAAAAAAAAACTTACCAGTTGATTAAATACTGTGTCACCACCGTCATCCAACAGATTGCACTCACTGGTTGCACTTGGGACAGATTTTTGTCTCCGAGGTACCAGTTTGCTATTATTTTCTTGGACAGAACACCACTCACTGAGAGTGCTTTGCTGTTTTTCTTCTAGAATGCATAAAGTATTTTCAAAAATCATTTTACAGTTGTCTTAATTACCCACTGCTTTCAGTTACAAAAAAAGTTAAATGAAGTCACAAAGGTTTTATCTATTCCATACCTTTTATTTAATCTACAGCATTGTTACCAGTCAAATATAAATGCCAAGATTAAGAGCACTCAAAGTGCACATTGCAAACATCTGCTGTAAGAACAAGGTAAAATACCATTTGGATGCTTAACCCCCTAGTTTCCAGCGTTCCAAATTACTACATTAAAATGAGTTTTCTAAGTAATATTTTCTACACAATGCTCAGTCCAGACCTCCCGCCAGAAGTGAAATTGTTCTGGCACGTACACATGTAATTTTTGTACACAGGTAGAAGGAACAACAGAAGACACTAATGTCTTAACTGAACTTTTCTATCCACAGTTATCAAAGCTGAGCACTACAATAAATGTATAGCTACAGTGCTGTGTTATACCTTTGGATTTGTCTGTTTTGTTTTGTGCTTAAATACATACTAGGATAATTACTTTCAGTTGTCAGGAAAACTCACATACCTAGATAATCAACTGAAAAACAACTGTAGTAAGTTCAAACGTGTTAATGATTCTGGGCTACACATATTAAATACATCCACATCTGAAGAATGCACTGAAAAATATTACTAATAGGAATCACTTCTGTGCAAGACATGCAAAATTCTGCTCTCTCTAAATGGCTACACTTCAATTTGCACCCAAAAGTCAGCAAGTGGGCAAAGCCGCCAACCATGTATTTTTTCCTAATATTTGTGGAGAATGCACCCATTGAAAAAAAAAAAACAAACTACCTTTTTTTTTCAGAAGCTACTTCAATAATGTAGAGACACTGAGAGCTTAGCTGAGAGACATTAGCCATCATCTAATCATGTCTCTTAATATTCAGACTGGAATTTTAACAGAGAATCATCCTATTTAGTTGTTAGATCAATCAAATGAGACTCATTGCCAATCCTAACAATTAGTAAGTCCACCAACCTTGCTGTTTCTCTTTTTCATACTTTACCATCTCTTTGTTTGTATACCCAGTGCTTCGTAAAATGTCCTCCAAAAACATCTCTTTAACTTCAAATGGTTTTCCTTGTACTGAAAGTATAAATATTTCATAAAGTATTAGATATTCCTTAATTTATAATTAAAAAAAATTAAAAGCATTTCTATAGACACACAAAAAATAATTAAATGTTGTAGGGAATTAAAGGTATTATTACTTTCCTTGAAGTCTTGTAAAAATATTTTCACCGAGTTTATTTTCTTAAGATTTCAAAAGGAAAATGCCAGCTGGGTACCTTGTTTCTACTTAACCTCTTCAACTCTATTAAGTATTACAGCAAGAGATGGTCATAACAATTATTAATTGTAATGCTATCAAAATTAAAAAAAAAAAAGAAAATAGACATTTTTGTTCAAGGTTACAAGAAGACAAAAATTTAAAATTACTGTTTAAGACTGCAATCTGGATTACAAAATATAACAATTATACAGACTTAGTGCAAGATCCCAAAAAGAGGTTTGTATTCATTCACTTTTTATTAATAAAAAGTATAGAACAAGATGGATGTCTCCATTTTCTCTTTAATGAATACTTCCTGATAAATGAGACATTCCAACGGTCTTTATCTCCTAATAGTTTAACCTGATTTCTTTTTTAGTATCACTGTTTTCTAGATCTTATTTATGGACCTTATCTATGTACTGCAAGATCCCACCACAATTACAAAATACCAGGTCCTACAGTCAGGATTTTGTCAGCTATACGGTTGAAGGAAGATCAAATCTTTTCTGTAACTGCAGATTATTAAGTCTGAACATACATTAACAAAAATTGCCACGTCTTCTGTTAATGTTTACCTAGATCAACAGTTAATAATTCCCTTTAAAATAACACAACACGTCATTAAAATGTGAAATCCTCATCTGCCTAGGACTGCATTTCTGAACTGACCAGATGCAGTTATTCCAGCAGCAATCTCTGCGATGTCTGAAGAATTAGATGCTACTGGAATGAAGTAATATCTATCACTCCTATAAATTCTAAGGTCTGTATCACCATGGAGATCAACACTTCATGAACCTTTTCCTACTTCTTGAATTCAACATGGCAGGAACCAGGATATCCCTCCACTTACAGAACTCCCTGTGATAAATACACTTTATCAGTCCAAAGCAATTAAAAACCAAAAATGAACAAATAACAAACATAACTCTAACTCTCAGCGCATTTATAATGTTTCTACTCAGAACAGTTTGTTACAGATTTACTAAGATATGCAAGTTCTAGGGCAGGTATACTTAGATTTAAGACTTTACATCAATACTTACTGTGTATTAGTGGGCAATTTCCAAAATATCTCATGAAGAGATCTGCATCTAGAGCAGCACTAGAAACAACCAGTTTTAAATTCGTCTGGTTTTGCAACACATCTCTCAGTTTTATTAACAAGAAGTCACTGAACCTATCCCTCTCATGTACTTCATCCTGTAACAAAAGGGAAACAAAATCAGATTAACAGTTACAGTCTTAGACCTGTGATGTTTAACAAATACAAATTTTTTTGAAAACTAAAATATATAATTTCCTGGTACATTACAGATTTATTAAAATCTGTAGCTCTAGTTTAAGTAAAGGTTTTTTAAAAAACTATCAAACAAGTCCAAAAAAAAAAAAAATCAAAAATTTTATAAAGACATCAGAGAGCAGACTGCACTGGTAATGCACAAGCCACATATGCATTGATTTCAGAAGTTCAAGTGAACTGAAATTTTTCTAATTCTTCTATTTAAATCTCATTTTCAAGATGACATAAACTACCAATCCTACCAATCTTATTTTAATACTCACTACAAAACTGATGAACATTTGAAGAAATGTATGCCAGCACATAAGCACAGAAATGTTATATTGCTTAGAGACATTAATTCATACACAAAGCTTATGATCAATTAAGTCATATAACTGATTAATTTGTTCATGCCTTTTTCTGTTTTGTCTCATGTTACGAATGTATGAAGCAGGACCCAAATACAACATTTTTAGGCTGAAATCAAGAACATATAAAACATGTTAACACATTTTTCCATTTTGATAAAGACACTTGAAATTATCATGAAGTTTTCTGTCTTCAGCAGCGGAGAACTTAATCTCCCATTAAATATTTTGGTTCCACTGACTCAAACTCCACAGTAGCAATATTGAAGTAATCAGAAACACACACGTTTACAGAACATGTACCGTGGAGTTATAGAACTGTTTTGACCTTCAACCTAACACCACCATGGCCAATAAACCATGTCCCAAAATACCATGTCTACACAGTTTCTAAACACGCCCAGGGATGGTGACTCTATCACTTCCCTGGGCAGCTTGTTCCAATGCCTGACCACTTTCAGTAAAGAATTCCTAATATCCAATCTAGACCTTCCCTAGCACAATTTCAGGCCAGTTCCACTCAGTACGAAGGAGAATTGACCAACCCTCACCTCATTACAACTTCCTTTCAGGTAGTTATAGAGAACAAGAATATCCCCCCCATCAGCCTCCTCTTTTCCAGACTGAAGAACTCCAGTTCCCTCAGCTACTCCCCATAAGCCTTGCTCTTCAGCCACTTCACCAGATTTCTTGTGTATCTCCATGGCTCAGTGCCCTTCTCCAGCAACAATATGTTCCTCTGTAGTGAGAGGCCCAAAACTGAACAGCATATTCTAGCACAAGCCTCACCAATGCCATGCACAGGTGCACAATTACTTCCCTACTCTTGCTGACCACACTA
This sequence comes from Indicator indicator, assembly GCF_027791375.1. Taxonomy (NCBI): domain Eukaryota; kingdom Metazoa; phylum Chordata; class Aves; order Piciformes; family Indicatoridae; genus Indicator; species Indicator indicator. Next base: position 67,928,994 of record NC_072053.1, on the reverse strand, counting down.
TTTGTGTTACAGGCCAGAACACTGCTGGCCTTCTTGGCCACCTGAGCACACTGCTGGCTCATGTTCAGCCAGCTGTTAACCAGGAACCCCAGGTCCTTTTCTGTCAGGCAGCTTTCCAGCCACGCTTCCCCAAGCTTGTAGTATTGCGTGGAGTTGTTGTGACTCAATTCCCTCATCCAGATCACCGATAAAGAAATTAAACAGAATTGCTCTGAACATTGAGTACTGGGGAGCACTGCTTGTGACCAGCTGCCAACTGTATTTAACTCCACTCACCATCACTCTTGGGGCCTGGCCATGCAGCCAGTTTTTAACCCAGCAAAGTGTCCACCCATCTAAGCTACCTGCAGACAATTAAACAATCTCGTGAAAATGAGAGTACTTATTGTCTCAAAAATACTTAGGCAAGCAAATAGATTACAAACCTGATATTGCTAAAACAAGTACATGATTCACAAGAAATTCTGATGCACACATACATTAAATCTTATCTACGTAGGCCTACCTAAGGCTTTTCTGCTTTCTAGCAGAGAACAGAAAAATTTAGAGCTCTGTTCTCCACAATTGCATCATGATTTCAAAACTCTACATGCTATAATAAAGACTCAGTAAGCCTCTAACATTAATGCAGATTGTAACTAAAACCATCTTGAAAGCTTGGCAAATTAATAAGAAAACTAGACTTTCATCTTCCAATTAACAAGTAATAAAGACTGCTCCAGTTCACATGAACTACAACAGGATTCTTACCACAATAATGTGTGTCACAGTTGATAGAGTGCCATCTCCTGCCATTAGTGTGCGAAGCAGTATGCCATTAGTGCAAAACGTTAACAGTGTCTTTGGAGAAACTCTGTTGAACGATTCATAAAGATACTTCAGGATTTCATATCATTTAAATGGTGCTAACCTTCTGCTACTTACTGAAAATTAAAGGACTTCCATTCCAGAAATGGAATTAAATTTTTTCACCGAAGAATTCATGTATTCTGTTCAGATTTAAACTACATTTATTCCCAGAGAGTTTCTGAGGAATCTTAGTGATTATGCTCCAAAACTTCATGCAATGTATTAATTAAAATGAAATGAAAATTTAGATAAATAAGCACATGAAACAGAACCTTGAGAACCTCTCCATGTTGCTTAATTTACTTGAAAACTCAGTATGGACTGCTTCAGAAAAACATGTTCCAATGCTTCAGCATATCTGGATATAGTCTTTGTATCTACCTATATGTGGCGGGTTGACCATGGCTGGACACCAGGTGCCCATTCAAGCTGCTCTATCATTCCCCTCTTCAGCTGGACAGTGGAGAAAAAATACGATGAAAGGCTTATGGGTCAAGATAAGGACACGTGTTATCACTCACCAACTACTATCATGGGCAAAACAGACTCGACTTTGATAATAAATTTACCACATTTGCCCATCAAATCAGAGTAGGATAAGGAGAAATAAAACCTAAATACTAAAACACCTTTCCCCCAACCCTGCCGCCTTCTTGAGCTTAAATTTACTCCCAGTTTCCTCTACCACCACCCCCCAAGCAGCACAGGGTAATGGAGGTTGCAGTCAGTTCATCACACATTGTCTCTGCTTCTCCTTTCTTCTAGAGGGAGGACTCCTCACACTCTTCCCCTGCTTAAGAGTGAGTCCCTTTAACAGGAGACAGTCCTCGAAGGACTTCTCCAATGTGAGTCCTTCCCACACATGGAAGCTCTTCACAAACTGCTCCAGCATGCATCCCTTCTACAGCACATTATTTCAGGAACAGACCACATGGGCTCTTCTCTCTCCAGGAATCCACAGATCCTGCCACAAGCTTGCTCCAGAACAGGCCTCCCACAAAGTCACAGCTTCCTTCAGGCACATCCATCTCCTCTGGTGTGGGGGTCTTCCATGTGGTGCAGGTGCATATTTGCCCCACCATTAACCAACATTGGCTGCAGGGGTACAGACTGCCTTTCCCTGGTCTTCACCAAGGGGTGCTGGGGAATCTCTGCTCCAGCACCCAGAGCACCAATTCTGTCTCCTTCTCACTGACCCGTGTGTCTGCAGTTGTTTCTCTCACATATTCTCACTCCTCTCTCCAGCTGCAGTTGCTGTTGCATGAGGGTTTTTTTCTTCTCCTTAAATAAATCACTTCAGAGGCATTAATACCATCACTGATGTGCTTGGGCTAGCACTGGCTCTATCAGACATGGGGAAAACTTCTAGTAGCTTCTCACAGAAGCCAGCCACTGTAGCCACCCTGCTACCAAAACCTTGCCATGAAAACCCAATAGAAAATACTTGACTGAATGACAAACAAACAAAAAACAACAACCAAAAAAAAAAAATCAGCTGACCCTTTTCATCTGCTTTGATTTTTCTCTTCAAGAATTCCAAAATTTTGACAAGTTAGCATTCTAGTACCTGTGGCAGACTTAGCTGTGCAAGTGAAAACAGTGGTCACCCCTATTTTCTCCAACGCTGTTACCTTAAGTACTGACTAGTTTCTTTGCATCATACTTTACAGTTCTTTTCTGGAACACATGAGCTCACTGGTTATCATAAGTATTTCTTTCCAAGTTTGGAATTAATCACTCCTTTCAAAAATTCCCTTATATATTCAATTCAAGGAACACACCTATGGCAGTTTGAGGCTGATGCCCAGGAAATTTTCCACAGATCTTGAGTAGAAAGTAAATAAATTACCATTGGATGCAAAAGGAAAATAATAAAGTCTAAATAATCCCATTGGTCTCATAACTAACAAAGTTAATTGCATAAACTATTTTTTCTTTTTCTTTGCTCTAGCTGAGACTAGATGGTGGCTTTTGCTGACCACCTTGGCTGTGTTCTTGTTGGGGCTAAGTAACTAACAAGCTACTCTCTGCTCTTCTCTCTTTTCCCTTGTACAGTGGGGAAGGGAGCAGAGAGGGGGAAGCTATTGGTAACCCCCTGATTTTTCCAGGGGGATCCTTGTGTTGTTTCTAAATTGTAAATACATGTAAACATTGTATATTTTGTACATATTAATTGCATTTCGTATTTCTAGATTTTAGTTTGCTTGTAAACATAGCTTCATTTGCCTCCATCCCAAACTGAACTGGTCTGGTAATTTTATTTTGGCAGTATAGCTCTCCAAACTAATTGTGGGATGATTTCAACCCACCACAACATCCAAAATAGAAATGCTTTACTTCACCTCTTTCAACTTTTTTCTCTTCTTCAGCAGCCTTCTAGAAATCATCATTGGTAAGTTAATAAAACCTAAAAAATTAGATCCCATTGGAGGTGTGTAAACACCTCCACTCCACATCATTTTTTGTCCAGAGCTAGAAATACTGCAGTCTCTTTCTTTTCCTCTCTCTTGAGTGAATCTATTGTTTCTTCTTAAACAGGATTTTCTGCACTGCTTACAGCAATTCTTCCATTTCAATATGACCTATACTTCGTTGTTCTTCAAGTAGCATAATATTTCCACTCATTAATCATCCATCACATTTGTGATTAATCTTTACTAACTCTTTTAATCCCTTAATAGTCTTGAGAGCTTTTATATACATACTCAAATTCTTCTTTAACTTGGTTTTGTTTTTCAGGTGCATTCATTTTAATTAGCTATGCGGCATCTTCATCCATATAAGAAATATAACTAGCTATACCTTTTCTCATCTTCTCATTCAAATCCCAACTGTTGCCCATTCCTGAAAAGCCCACTATCTAAATATTTCAAAGAATTTAGAAACTGTACACAATCTTCAGACCTTCATTCATTCCTGCATTTGTTAGAGTACTGTTCTCTCTACCTCTATTCAAAGCATGCAGGACTTTTGGATCTGTATGTTAAAAGCAGGGACGAAAAAGAAGAGCGGAATATGCAGGCCTAATCTGAAAATAAATCAAGGAATCCCACATTAAACCACCAAGAAGAGATTAAGAGAAATTGCAGAAGTTATCTGCAATTCCCTTACACAAGACAACGTAACACATGAAGCTGCAAAATAGGGGAGGAAAACTGTCCTTTTCACTCTTAAAATGTTCCACGATCCAAAATAACATATCATACCTAAACTTTACATAATGAGCTTTTAATAAACTGTATCCCAAATATACTTTAAAATGTACACAAGAATCAAGATGCAAACATAGATCAACTGACTTTAAGAAACACCATTAGTACCTGCTTTCTAGTCGAATCTGATAACCAACTGTCTGGCCAATCTTTTCTCTTCTTTCTGCTGCCACTCTTTCAGCCACAGCAATAGCTGCTAAACGTCTTGGCTGAGTGCAAAATATACGACAAGGAGTTCCATTTTTGTAACAGTCATCAAGAAGTAACTGAGGGATCTGTAAAGAAGTAGTTGAATTTTAATTTTTATTTTGATAAAATAGTATTATTTTTAACCACAGTGAAGTAACTGTGTCAATACTGCACAGGTTGCAAAAGAATTCATTGGAGGATTATCATTGCAAATGTACTTGAAGAGACAGAAAGGCAACAAAAATAAATTTCTGATTTTAAACTGTTGTAGTTCCTCTATTGTGCTCCAGACAAGCCTACTTAAAAATACTTGTAGGTAATCATTCTTTTTAACACAATAATATTCTATACTAGATATTAAGAACTAGCTATAGAAGGAAAAAGGCTTTACAAAAGTCATACTTCCCTTTTGATATTTTATATTATTATAATGAATACTGATATCCATCTGAAAATTGTGCAGAACAGTTTATTTTACGCTTTTAGCAAGCATCTGCTGGTTTATGAATGAATACAGAAGACTTTTAACTATATAGGAACACAAAAGCCTTAACTAGCACAAAGAAATTCCTTTATTGCATAAGTATATAAAACTAACAGTAATTTTGTAATAAATAATATTATCTTCTATTTTTTTAAGTATTATATAAACATACTTGAGTAGTTTTTCCTGATCCAGTCTCTCCTACAATCAGAACAACTTTATTGTCCTTTATTACTTTGATGATTTCTTCCTGTTTTTCAAAAACTGGTAGTGATTGCCTGAAGGAATCAAACTCTGATTCCCCTCTTTTCACTGGAACCTGGGGGATACCGTTGTTAAGCCGCCCACTTATCTTGCTCACTTCTCTGCTTTCTGTGAAGGAAAGTTAACAATTTGCTTAGATACAAGAGAAGATCACTAAAACACCAGTTAAAAATCATACACCAGCATTCCCAACGTCATATGTAGCCCTATAGATGAAGTGACAAACCCATCACATATTAAGGAGTCATATTCATTAGTTACACATCCTGTTACGGTGCTTGAAATAAATATTTTTCGAAGAAGTTATTACTTTCACGGATATTTTGAACAATAATAGACCATCACAGTGCATTGTTCAAAGTCAAAAAATATCATGAAGAGCAAAGAAACCAACCAACCAAACAAAAAAAACCCAACAGAAATAGAAAGTAGAAACTACACACGGGAAAAGCAGTCTAGCATCTTTTCTTGGCCTTTCTGTCTACACATTCACACTTCTGTTTTGCCCAGAAATATGTACCATACAGTGAAACCTCTAAGTTATTCTAAACTGAGAGGCACGTCTTCTGAGAAAATCATAACTGTACTGTGATTTACCTGCCTTCTTTCACATCCTCCCTGGTCTTTCATGACCTCCTTTCAGTCAGTTTTACATAACCTAATGCCCTAGTCTGTAAGACTTGTCTTAAATTATACAAACTGAACCACACTGTATCCAGACCCCCTATGCCCATATAGCACAGTGTGATGATGCGTTAAAAAGCAATGCAAAGCCAAAGAGCCTGCACATCTTCAGATAAGACTATTTCAAATTCAGTAAATGCTATTCTATAATTTCTTATTTATTTTACAGAATAATTAAGTTTGCTGTAAAATCAATTGTACATATTTACTATGATTAACAGAGTAATGTATATGTCTTACCAAGGCAGACATAGGCTAACAGATTAAGAGCCAAAATGCACTCCATGGAAGTAAAAAGACAAATTCTAAACTGTTCATTGCTTTAGGCCTTATATTCATAAGGAATTGCTTTTCAGTACTTCCCTCCTTTAAAAAATCCTGTTAAATAACTGAAACAACTGAGAAAAGAAAAACAGCAAAGGGAGCACTTAAACCATGAACAGTCATCCATCAGTCAGAAATATCCCATGATATTTCCCATGAAACATCCCATGAAAGATCCCATGAAACAAGGCATACCCATACAAGTGTATTCTGTGCACACAGAAATACAACATAACTCCCACACATTTAACTGTTCACAGAATGGTAGTGATTGGAAGGGACCTCAAGAGATCACCTGGCCCAGTCCCAGTGCTAAAGCAAATACACCTAGATCAGGTTGCACAGGAACATGTCCAGGCAGGTTTTGAAAGTGTCCATGAAAAGAAACTCCACAATCTCTCTGGTCAGCCTGTTTTAATGCTTCAGCAACCTCAAAGAAGCTTTTCCTTAAACTCATGTGAAACATACTGTGTTCTACTTTGGAATCATTCCCTCTTATTCTATTACTGGGCACCACTGCAAAGAACCAAGCCTCATCCTCTTAACGTCCACCCTTCTCCAGGCTAAAGAACCCCAGGTCCTTCAGCCTCCCCTCCTAAGATAGATCCTCCAATCCCTTAATCATCTTTTTGGTCCTCCATTTCACTCTTCAGTAGTTGCCTGTCTCTCTTGACCTGGACACAATATTCCAGGCATGGCCTCAACAGGGCAGAATAGAGTGGGATAAAACCTCCCTCTACCTTGCCACATTCTTGGCCTTCTTGCCCATGAGGGCACATTGCTGGCTCATGGTTAACTTGTCATCCACCAGGACCCCCAAGTCCTTCTCCACAGAGCTGCTTCCCAGCAGCAGTTATGTTTTAACATAACTGTTAAAGCACCAATTTTGTTAAAATCACTGTTTAAAACAAAACAATATATGAGAAGTCTATCTTCCAGTGAACTCGTTTATACTGTAGAAATCAAGCAGCCTAGGTAGCAGTCTCTTAGGGATCAAATTTTACAAAGTGACAAATCCAAAAACCAAAACCACATAAAAAACAACTTAATTTTAATCAAGAACATGAATTTCAAATAATTACAACAGCCAACCTCATACCTCATAAGGATGTTCTTATACAGCAATCATGGTAACATTTCTATCCTCAGTCTTACCTCAAGGAACCTGTAGAAACTCACACACTTCAGAAATACTTACAAATAAACTTGAATGGAGCTGGCTTAAAGATTCGAAAGTAGCTTGGTACAAGGGAGACAATGGAAGGTGGGTGACATGACTGGCTAAGTTCCTCATGACACAAGTTTTAAAAGACTTTATATTAGCAATTTAAGGTCAAGAAATTAATGGGTTTAGTTTGGGGATATGAGTGTCAGATGGGATGAAAGAAGAGATAAAACAAAGGTTTTTGTTTTCTATCCAAGTCGTGGATCAATTTTTTTAAGCAATGTTGATTGACAAGTATGTATCAGAAGACACACTAAACATACCAGCTTCAACAGAACGTGCACTTCCTCGCTCCATCCTTGGCAGAAGTTCTGTTCGTTCTTTACTTGTGACAGGAAACCTCTGAATGAAACTCCAAAGAGTATTTTTTGAACTGGGAGCCAAGCAACAAGTCATTATTGCACATGTTAATTCTGATCCATCCTTCTTCCTTACAGTCAGGTATCGACTTGTTCCTTTTCTGGGAGAAAAGAAAAACAGAAAAAAGTATTTTTAAAACATTATAGAATGGCTTGGGTTGGAAGGGACCTTAGAGATCATCTATTACAACTTCCGTGCCATGGGCAGAGACAACATCTCAACTAGACTCAGCTGCCTATTTACCTCTATGTAATGACTTCTGATGGCAATTCTTTCAAGACAGCTGTCAGATATTTTTTTGATACAAGGTCTTAACTAGAAACCGCCAAATAATATCCTATGTAGACTAACGTGCACCAAAATGACAGAAACATCCACAATATCCACCATCAAAATTATCCTCTAGTCACACAAGGTAGTACAATACAGATACTGCAGACTTTGGGTGACTATGCCTCGCACAGCCTTGCAATTCAGCCTCCACAATGTAACTGTTCTGCCTAAAGGTCTATCACTGCATTCACTTCCCAAAATACCACAACCTACATCACTCTATCAATCAGTACAGAGAGGTATTACAAAAAAACTAATTCTAGCCTAATTTAAGAGATTTGGAGGTTGTTTTTTTTTTTAATTTTTAAAATCAACAAATAGACATAACAGACAAACAGCCTTCTAATGATATTCCAAGCCTTACTGAAATCCAGTAAAAAAAAAATTCCCCAAATGTTCACTATCAAAGATTTGCAATCTAGACTTAGAGCAAAACATGTGGTAACACTGCTTTTGTTCTTAGACAAAACTCTGATACTGAAATGCAAAGAAATGTTGTAAATATGTTTGAAGAAGAACAATCTTGTGCCTGCACTACAATGACATATCAACGTTTTGAAAATGACTTCTCAGGATAATAACAGAAAGCTACACTAAAAGCCCAATGCCCCATCTCTCGTAGGGGTAGTATAATGGTGCATGTGTATGGGGTACACGTATCCAGGTGCTGGCAGGCGTGGCTTCTGTGAGGAAAGGCCAGAGATGCCCTGTGCTGGCCACAGCTAGCTCCAACAGACCAAACACAGGACACCTGGCATTGACTCTATAATAACTCTATTTAAGAAATGGCAAAAAGCTGCAAGGAAAGGAGTGAGAAAAACATAAGAGAAACAGCCCTGCTAATCTTAGAAGGAGGAGGGGGAGATGGCTCCATGTGCTGGAGGAGAGATTCCCCTGAAGCACACAGAAGAAATCCAGCTAGAGACGGTTTATCTGGAAGGAACTTCAGCCTGTGCAAAAGACGTCACACCGTTTTCTCCCCGCATTAAGGAGGAAGAATGACAAACCAAGCCAGGTGGGCATCTAGGCATCAGTCAAGGTTAGTCCACAATATTGGCTGCCTTCCAAGTTGCTGGGTTGGGTCAGTTCTTGCTTAATGCAAGACAGTGTTTCAGAACAACAAAAATACTAAAGCTGGACTGGTCTCAAAATGTTGGGAAAATAAACCACATTGCTTCCCATGACCATACTTTCGGTCTTCACTAGTTTGTGTTTCAGTAACTTGGAACCAACAGCACTGTTCTGGCTACAAACACAAAGCTGCTGTGGGGAATATCAAATCCATCCCAGCCAGGTCCTAATATAGTACGCTGCAAACAATGTCTAGAGAACATATGCTAGCTATGCAGCAATTATAGCATGTTTTCTCTAAGTTTTCAGCATATACTTGCTTAACTCAAAGATGTGATGGTTTTAAGACTGTCTTTTTAATTTTTCTTTACAAAGTTCAAGCTGAGAAAGTGAAAGAATGTAAATAAATCACTACTGGGTGTAAGAAAGCAAAATAATAATTATTCTAAACACTTCCACTTGGAGAGATAGAAACGTTTAAGAACTATTTCTCAAATCAAGGTTGGAGAGTTGGGCAGTCTGGGACTGGGCTTGCTCACTCGGTTTCTGTCTGCGTGCTTCTTCTTTTCTGGCTGAAGATAACACAGTGACCTTGACAAGCTAAGTCTAACAGCCTCTCTTCTTCCTGACACTCTGCCTTCTGCCAGGGAGGTCTGGGGGGATTTTTTCTGGCTGGGGGGGATGCCTCTTGGGGGAAACAAAGGGGGCTTGGTTGTGCTTTTCTGTTGGTTGTACCCATTTGTAAATGTTGTGAATAGTGTATATTTGCACATATTCATTGCATTTCATCACAGATTATATAGTTTTGCTTGGAAATACAGCTTTCAATTGCTTCCAGACTGAGCTAGCCTGGTTATTGTCAGTGTGGGACGGGGATTTCAGCTCTCATACTGTTACAAAAGGAAAAATTAAGGACCCAAAATACTGTCCTATGGTTCCCAAGCCATAGCTTATTTATCCAGTCCGTGTAACAAGTGTAGATACAGTAATGAATAATAACATTAAAAATATACTTTGTCTAGAAATAAAAGCAAATCATGATCAAGCTTTTAAAGACCGATCATTTAAAAAGCTATTCCAAGCACAAACGCTGAGGAAATCTAGGGAGACTGAATATGAGTAGAACGCTTGAATTTCTTTCAAGGAAATTTACATTTCTTAAAATTTGTTCAATGAATTATTATAGCAAAAAAAAAAAGTTTAAGTTTTCCAAAGTGAGTCTCAACTACTCCCCAGGCTTCATGTCACCCTGAACACTCTACATTAAAAAAAACCCTAACAAACAAACAAACAAAAAAACATAAAACAAATATAGGGGGTGATTATCCCACTCTATACTGCACTAGTGTAGTAGTATGTGCAGTATGGGGCACTTCAATACAAAAAAGAGACTGTGTCCAGAGAAGTGCAACCAAGGTGGTGAAAGGCCTTGAGAACAAAACGTAAGAGGAGCACTTGAGATCACTTGTTCATTTTGGAGAAGGGAAGGCTCAAATGGAACCTCATCACAGTCATGTGGCGGTACAAAGGAGGGAAAGATGCTGGTCTCTTCTCTGTTGACCAGAGGACACAAGAAAATGAAGTTGTGTCAGGGGAAGTTCAGATTGGATGTTAGGAAAATGTTCTTCACTGAGACTGTGCCTCATCACTGGAGCAGATTCTCAAGGAAGTCACAGTACCAAGCCTGTCAGGGTTCAAGAATCAAAGAACAAAAAGTTGTGTGGTCCAGTTGACACACTGGAGGAAAGAGGTGCCATCCAGCAGGATCTGGACAGGCTTAAGCATGGGCCCATGCCAACCTCATGAAGTTCAACAAGGCCAAATGCAAGGTCTTCCACCTGAGTAAGGGCAACCCCATGCACAAATATAGGCTGTTCAGAGAATGGCTTGAGAGTAGTCTTGAGAGGAAGGACTTGGGGTTGTCAGTTGATGAACACGCAACATGAGCCAGTGCGCTTGCAGCCCAGAAGGCCAACCACATCCTGGGATGCATTGAAAGTAGTGTGTGGTCAAGAGAGGTGATCCTCCCTACTCTGCTCTGCTGAGACCCTATCCAAGTACTGCATCCAATTCTGAGTCCCCCAACACAAGAAGAGCATCAAACTGCTGGAGTGGGTACAGACAAGGGCCATGAAGATGATCAGAAGGCTGAAGCACTTTCCCTGTGGGGACACGCTACTAGAGTTGGGCCTGTTCAGCCAGGAGGAGAGAAGGGAAGACCTTACAGCAGCCCCTCAGTACCTGAAAGGGGCTTACAAGAAAGCTGGGGACAGACTTTTTACAAGTGTTTATAGTGACAGGATGAGGGGGAATGGCTTAAAACTGGAAGACTTAGACTGGATATAAGGAAGACATTTTTTACAGCAAGGGTGGTGAAATATTGGAACAGGTTGCCCAGCGAGGTCCTGGATGCTCCTTCCCAGGAGGTGTTCAAGGCCAGGCTGGACAGGGCCTTGAACAACCAAGCCTAGTGGAAGGTGTCATTGCCCATAGCAAGGAGGTAGGAACTAGATAATCTTTAAGGTCCCTTCCAACACATATCATTTAATGAGTTTATGCCCTTAGGCATATCGTTTAGTCTTATACAGCCCTACAAGAAGGTGGGAATTAGACCTGAAGAACCTTAAGGGCCTCTTCTAGCGTGAGATATTCTATGATTCTATCATAACAACCATCAAAAATACCACAGAATCTATAAGGGAGCCACTCAAGAAACACTTACAAGGCACTATGAAGCATCAACAAGTATTCAAGCAGGGTTTACATATAAGTAGAAGCACTATACAACTCAACATTCTGCACACATATGACAAGGTTTTTTATATTCCATGTCCCCAAACTATGATGCAAAGATAAGCAAGTTCACACAAATGTATTGTCTCTGGCACCTGTGACAAATATCAGCCACACCACTCCTGAAACTCGAAGCATAACTTAACTACTACTGTGTTTGAATAAAACATTCTGAAACCAAGCTACACATTCAATACGATCAGTGCTGAAGAGCACTTACTCTCACAGAGATCAGAGACCCAGCAATTTACACTATTAAGAATCATGAAGTATCATGAAAAATAAGTAACAGGAAATGCTACTACATTTTCACAGTAGTCCATGCACACACACACACCTGGCTATACTTGACATTCCCTCTATATGAAGTTTTCCTGTAACTTTCCTTTCCTATTGCTTTGCCACCTGAATTCCCCAAGCTTTCACACAAGCTAATCAGGACCAAAAACATGAGATTTTCATTCAGATGATCAGAGCAGGGCAAGAGAAAGAAATATCATCATACCTACAGATGAATTCTAATCTCCTGTACTTCTTAAGCACACTTTTTGGACATGCTAATTTATCTATGCAAAACCTTGTGACACAACAGTGCATGAAAAACAACAGATCTTGGTGACAAGTCTTTTCTATGGACCCGTGAAGTCCACAAAAGTGTAAAGGCAAACTAATTCTAGGCACATCACAAGCTTTTTAAGTAGACAAAGCAAGGCACAAAGCTGTTTTATCTTACTTTTTAAAGTCTTTTCTCTAGTACTATTCCCTGCAACAGTGCAGGCACATAAAATGTTTCAACACTGGTCACAATATTTCACACAATTGCACACAAAGAAAAAAAAAAGTCAGTCTAACTTACCCTTTACTTTTAGATATCAGTCCAAGAGACTGACAGAGTCGGTGAACAAACGCTCTTTCAGTGCTAGTGAAAGAAGACGGAAATTCCATTTCTAAAAAGATAATGAAAAAGCAAACATAATAACACATGACATTTCCTCTCGATGTTACAAACTTTTCAGTCGCCAAATCTACGAGTGAGCAACGGGACTAACACTAGTGTGGTGAACCGACATTACGTGTAAGCGACGCAAGGCTCGTAAATGAGCAATCTGACTCAGGCAGGAAAGAGCCGAGGCTTCTACTGCTGAGGAAAAGAAGCGTCCCCGGCCTCGCCTCCCCGCGCGGGCCCAGGCTAGGTGCACACAGGCGCCCTGGATGCCCGCAGTCCAGTGCCCGCCTCGGGGCCGGCCCACGGAGATAGGCCTTCCCAGGCATACTTGGCAGGCGGGCCCCCAGAGCGTTTCTCCCCAGCGGCCGGGCTGCCTCTACGCACCTTTCTCCTCTCCGTACCGGAACCGCTCCAGAGCGAGGTTCACCGCGATCTCCACCTCCTCATCGACACAGATACTCTTCAGACCCTTGCCTGGGCCGCGGACCCTAGCGCGTCCGGAGGAGGCGGCCAAGACAGGGGTACCCGAATTCCCACCTTCCTGTCCTGGGTAGATGCTACTGGGCCGCGACATAGCTCCGCAATCGGGGGGGTCGCAGGAAACGACGGCGGGAGGAATAGCGACGTAACACGTCAGGAAACCCCGCTCTCCGCCGCTTTCGTACCGCCGGCGGAGCGGCGGCGGGTGGGCGTAGCGTCCTCACGTCAGTGCGCTTGGCGGGTGGGGTAGGCCTAGCGGAGGCTCCTCCCGCAGTGCGCTGATGAGACGTGAGAGGGTTTGATGTGGTTTTCCGGTGCCGGCCGGTGTTGTGCGATCTACATCGTTTGTGACTCATCTTCAGCCGCCACTTCTCAGCATTGGGCTCGGCAGCGGGGCGTGGGGCCCAGGGCCCACAGGCGGCTGAGGAGCGGTTCTTCCTCAGAATTCGGAGGCGCTGATTCCTCCGTCCAGGGAGTTGGGAGGGTTGTTTTCGGTCACGTACTCCTGTGGAGCAATTAGTACAAGTAAACGCTGCGGGAGGTGTGGCAGATCGTCAGTGCCGTTACTTAGGTGAACGTGAAAGCTGAGTAGTAAAAACTGCCTTCTGCACCTGGGCGAGACGGCAAAAAGTATTCTGCTGATGTCTTCTGTGCAGTTAACCGTGTGGTGGCGCCAAGCTGATGTCGGCTAAACACGAAATTGTGATTTTCCTTCTCCAGGAAGGTTTGGGGGGTTGGTTGGGTTTTAATTAGGCTTTAAAAGTGTATATAATTGAAATAGTGTACAACTGGCAGTGACTAACCATGTAGTGCTGATACCTATCTGGTCACAAATTACATAATTTAATTGAGTGACTTTAAATACAGGTGGAGAAGATAATTGTAAGCCTCAGCCTCTTCATTGTAAAGTATTACTTGCCGTGCATTTGGTAAAATGCAAGTGATTTTTAAGATGGCACTCTAAGGGGAAGTCATTTACTGTTTAGCATCATGGGGGATTTGTTGGTGTCTTGAGTATTCTTTAGATCAGGAAATAAGTCTTGGCTGAAAAAATCGCCTTTTCCTCACTTGGGTGGCAGGTTGGAGTTGGCATCTTGAAGGCCAAGGTTCGGCAGTGTTCGACTCACCGTGAGGTAGAGCCATCTGAAACACTGTTGTGAATACGCTTCTCCTGAGGACATCATAAGGGTTCACCAGAGCTCTGACTCCCTGTCAGCGCTTAGCATGGGACATTAGAAACCCACAGCATACCCTGGTGTTACAGGCTGCAGCTTATGTTCCAGGCCCTCCAGTATGTGTGCAATGGCTCACATCATAGCTGAGTGTGCTCTGGGAAATGTCTGAGGAAAACCAAAAACGGTGTGAAAATATATGTTTTTTTTTGGTAAATAAAGGCATTGTGTCCATCAGTCATGGTTTGCAGAAAGCAGGTAGAAAATCTGAGTGCCTTCAGAGATCTTGGAAGCCAAAGGGCACCTTTTAGAGAATTTGATTTTGCTGTACCTCACTGTCATGGTAGGGCCATGACATGGCCCAGTACAAACCCAGGCAGGCCTTAAGATGTCTAGACAGGGTCCTTTTCTCTCCCCTCCTTCCTGCAGAAAAACAAGGCAATGCAGGAAAAAGAACAAAGGGGACAGGACTCCTGCCTGTCTGGTAAACAAGACGTTTATCTGGGGTGAAAGCACATAAGCTGACCATTGCTCCCCCCAGACATAAGGTCCTTGCTTCTCCCTTTTATGGTTATAGCCTGGCAGAACGCCTTTCCATTGGGCAGCTACATGTTAGCTTCAGTGCCCCATTGGACCAACTGATCTCTGGTGTTTTATATATATACAAGTGACTTGGTAGTCACCCTTGCCTTGCTCAAACCTCACTTCAAGCCTACTTGGACCCGTCTCATAGAAGCTGCCTTGAGTTGCCCTGCCCTGCCTCAAGTGCCTGGTCCAGAGCCTGGGATAAAGCCACGAACATGCAAGCCAAAGAAGCCACAAGCCTAGAAGCTGGAGCCACCTAGCCTGCTTCCTCTTGCCACCAGAATTGTGCCGTGCCTCAGTTTACCCAGAAACCAAGCAAGTGCCTGTCGCAAAGAGCGTTCTTAACTGCCCGCTATGCGCTGAAGCCAGATCAGCCTGGGACCACGTGGTAAATTCTCCTGCAGCAGCAGCATTATCCCCGTGTGGCTAAAACTAGCTGTGAGTAATTAATTCCTTGCTCTTTGGGTGTAAAGGTTCTTATCGAGCCTCCTTCCTGCTGCAATTGAGCGCTATCTGCTCTCAGGGACTTTCTCTTTCCAAGTTGTTGCCTCCTAATTTGCATAGAATAGTTTGTATTTTGCTCTAAGACTGCATATTCCCATTGTAAATATATATTCTAACCATACAACGATCCTTTTAAAGAGTTTTGGCATATTTTTATTAATAAATATTTACTATTTTTGTTAATGCCTGTTTGCCATATCGTTTATTATTGTTGTGAGGGTAATTAATAAATAATATTCCCCCTCGACCACAACACTCACTACTGTTCGTGTTAATACTTTCCTGGGCCTAACCCATGATCTGTCTGTATTGATGACAGGCAGCAGTAAAACTGGGGAAATACTTCCATGTTACATCTTCCTTAAAAGTAATACTAAAATGCAAGAGCATTAAATACCCTTAATCCTCCTTAGCTGCATTTGTGTGCAGCAAAATAAAGAAATGCTTCTGGTCCCTTTATGTTTCTTTGGTTGGTTGTTTTTTAATAAGAAGAAAATTTATTTAAAATCCAACACCACGCTGTCCACCTCTCTTACTTTGCCTGAGATGCTCTGGTGAATGAGATCTGTAAATATTAAGTTCTCCCTCCAACACAGTTGACAATTAACACCATAAGTATCTTCCAAAATAGCTGCTTGTACACTGTGGCTGGGTGACAGGCCATGGCAGTGACACAAGATTTCGTTCTAGCAAGTGAGTAATGAGCACATACTTCCCATCAGCTGCTATGCAAGGCTACCTGCAAGCTGCATGTAAAAAATACATATTTTAAATAAATTTTCTTCTTATTAAAAAACAACCAACCAAAGAAACATAAAGGGACCAGAAGCATTTCTTTATTTTGCTGCACACAAATGCAGCTAAGGAGGATTAAGGGTATTTAATGCTCTTGCATTTTAGTATTGCCTTAAGCCCATGTCTTAGAGCAGCTGTGCAAACTGGTCTCCTGCTACAGCAAATGTAATTCCAAAAACTCTTATGGTGATTCTGGGCCACCTTTGAGATAGCCCTCCAACTTGAGGTGGCCTGTATGCAGGCAATGGCTTTGAAAAGGAAGAACAGCAACATGCTTTGGAACACATGGAATCCAAGCATGCCCATGCTATCATGGCACAAGGCATGTGTCATGGTGGTGTAGCACAGCTCCAGCTTCCCACTAGCTATGTCTTCTCTCAGGCTTTTCAGAAAAGACCTTTACAGACACATCCATACCTATGAGTAAAGGAAGTGCTCTTCTGCATTCAGCCAGATCTTCAACCAGTCAAGCATTCTATCTCCAGCTTTTCTCCATGTTAGATGTAGAAGTACAAGAGGAACATAGAACAGATCATTCTGAAAAACATATGTCTTTGTTTCTACCCAAGTTCTTAGACATAGTGGTTTACATATATTCTTTAGACGTGTTCTGTTAATACAAACTACTAGCTGTGGATTTTCGTAATAGAATTAGCAGCTTGTAAGTCTTTTTAAAATCCTTTTTCATGGTTGGCCTCAGGAAAACCTGGCTAAAGTTTACACAAAATAAATAACTCCTGGAATAAGAATTATTTCCTTCTGTCATCATGTGTCCGAATTTCCATAAATAAGACATATTCTAAATGAGAAGCGTTGAAAGGCAGGATAGAGTTATGCTAAAATAATAGTTCAAACATTATTATGCATTCTTATTTTACCCTCCTGAGAGACACTTATATTTTGTAGTAGTTTTTGCATCAAGTCCAAGATCAAAGTTTGTGCCTTATTAACTCTAGAAAATCCAAAGTTTGTGCCTAATTAACTCTAGAAAACCACACACCTCTGTTAGGGATTCATGGACTCAATTCTTTTATTCATTGCCATTCTTTTACAAGTTACTCTCGTTTTTTCACTGACCTCATTCACAGCCAAAACATACCCTCATGGAGTGTTTCAGGATAAGGGTGGTAGGAGACTTCAGAGGCAGGGCAGTATCATCTGGTAACATCTATGTTTGTTAGCCGTAAGGTACTAAGTAAGAAAGTAACAAGCTATAGTTTAAGCCTTTGTCCTAGAAAAAATACAGCCAAAACAACTTACATCTGATTTGGTCAGAAGGCACAGAAGCTGTATCTGCACACACAAATCAGTCTTATTCTGAGCCAAGACTTGGGGACCAAAATAATTCAGTGAACCATCCCTACTCACTCCCAGCTCAACACTTATTTCTGAATCATTTGGCTCACTTAGGTTTCATTTCATTTAGGTTCCAAGACAGAAGTTTATTTTAATTTTTTTTTCTGAATAAAACATTCAAAACAATTACAGGAGTCTAGGAGGTGAAGGCACACCTTTCTCTTCAGCAGAGAGAACTGCTGGGAGTGGGCATTAGCATCAGTCTTGGCTGGTACATCTACATCATACTGGACACAAAACACAAAAGTATTAATCTCATCATGGAAATGAGTGGAGTGCACTAGCATTGTGCCATGCTTGAACCAACTGAAGCCAGGATGAGAGTAAGAGCTACAGTGACAGCTTCCATTTTCAGAGCTAACATTATTTCCTTCACAGATTTTTATGTTTTGAATATGTATGTGGCAAAAAACAAGCTCACAAGAATGATATGTACACACATCTTTGTACTTAACATAAAAACAAAGAAAAGGCATACTGGCTATTTAATTTATTTCACTCTGAACTATAAATCCCCCCCCTATGAGTCTGCAGCGGCTTTTGTCTTCAGAGAATATACTGAACTGTTTATCACTGCTTCCTGTTCCAATTTATGAAGAAAATTGTATCTTCTGTTTTGCAGAGGGGAAAATGCTTAGATTTTGTTTCTGTGTTTTGTTGGTAGGGGAAAGAGT
This sequence comes from Indicator indicator, assembly GCF_027791375.1. Taxonomy (NCBI): domain Eukaryota; kingdom Metazoa; phylum Chordata; class Aves; order Piciformes; family Indicatoridae; genus Indicator; species Indicator indicator. Next base: position 67,910,694 of record NC_072053.1, on the reverse strand, counting down.
TCTAAAACTGCATTATCTTGCACAATTCCCTGTCTTCTATGATAAGATGACATTTGTCAAACATTTCACAATGTGAAATCTAATAATGGGTATGCACATCTTAAAGAGTTTTTTTGCCTAGTTTATGTTTCATTACTTCATTTTTATATTCTATGTATTTTCCACTGTCAACTGTGCTACCTTTTGATACAAAACAGAACTCATGTAACTGTTTCCTTATTGATGGGTTATCTGATGGTATTCCCTTCAGCATCAGTGCTTAGAGCAAAGCTGTAAATCCATCATCACTGGCTATAAATAATCTCTCTCTAGTAATAACCATATATTTCTCTTTGGTTTAGCTATCCATATTATGATCACCCATTACACAGTACAGTTTTCTCTACTATATTTACGATTTAGCTTTAAAGTATGTAAAGGATATTAGCTACATGAGGCTGTGGTGGGTTAAGAAAAATCCCTCCCATACTGACAATAACCAGGCTAACTCAGTTTGGAAGCAAATGAGGCTGTATTTACAAGCAAAACTGCAATCTATAATGAAATGCAATGAATCAGTATAAATATACACTATTTACAACATTTACAAATATGTATAATTAACAGAAAAACACAACAAAGCCCCCTGGTCCCAAAGGGGCATTGCCTCTTCCCCCCCATCCTCCCCCTTCCCAGAGCTAGCAGGGAGAGGGAAAGGGAAAAAAAAACAAGTAGCAAAAAGAATTATGTTAGAAAACTTAGCCAAGGTAAAATGCCAAAGCAGAAGCCAGAAGAGAATTGCAGAGAGCACTCTGTTAGCATTGCCAAGAGAACTCCCCAATCTTTGTTTTCGGAACTGACTCTTCAGAGACCATTCCCTCCAATGGAGTACTTTAGAATAATCATTTCTCTTTCTTACACCCAATAGTGGTTTATTTACATTCTTTCACCTTTCTGCTCAAACTTTGTGAAGAAAAATTGAAGGCATAGTGTGTCGGCGTGAGCTGAAATTCCCCCCCCACCAACAATAACCAGGCTAGCTCAGTCTGGAAGCAAATGAAAAGCTGTATTTACAAGCAGAGTCTAAAATCTACAATGAAATGCAATGAATATGTACAAATATACAAAATTCACAACATTCACAAATATATACAATCAACAGAAAAAGCACAACCGATCTCCTTTTGCTTCCCCCCAAGGGGACCCTCCCAAAGGGGCCTCTCTCTCTCCCAGGAGCTTCCCCCAGACCCCCCTGGACAGAGAAGCAGAGTTAGTTAAACAGAAAGTTGTTAACTTAGCTGCCAAGGTCAGTACGTGTTATCTTCAGCCAGAAGAGAAGAAGAAACAGCAGCCAGACAGCCCAGTAACTGCCCCCACTGCAGAACGCAGAATGTGCAGAATGCCCACTTTGTTTTGGGTAATAGTTCTTAAACATTTCTATCTATCCAATGAAAGTGTTTAGAACAATCGTAATTTTGCTTTCTTACACTGAACTTTGCAAGGAAAAATTAAAAAGACAGTTTCAAACCACCACAGTCCACCCCTTCTAAACAATTCCATTGGCTGCTACTATCATTTATCTAATCTAAAATAATATCTACAACAATAGGTGAATAAAGACCATAGTCCGTTCCGGCTATCTCAGATGTAGATGATTCAAAAGAGTCAAATCACAGGAAAAACAGCAAACAGCTTGTTTCCTCGCAGATGGAGCGAAGGAAGGAACAGGGACTCTCAGGTGACTCAGGGCTCTCAGGGTTCGTGCACCGTAGATCTCATGAACTCTCCTCTTGGGCGCGATGCTGTATCTGCGCAACACTCTGAATTTAACCTCTCTCAGCCAAAGTTAGATTTCTTTGTGGAATACATTGAATTTCACCATTTTGTTGCATCACCCAATAGGTGTGACCAGGACCTTCAGCAGAAACCACCCCTCGGACAGGTTTGGCCTCTCCTGAAGGAGAAAATACCCAAACCGTTTTGCCTAACAGATTCTTTTCTCTGATAACAGGAACTCTATCACCTTCCTCCTTTCGCAACAAATCTGATTGGGCAGGTCCAGCTCGATTCACTGAACCTCTACTATTCACTAACCAGGTTGCTTGTGCTAAATGCTTCTCCCAGTTTTTTAAAGATCCACCCCCCATGGCTTTGAGAGTGGTTTTCAGCAAACCGTTGTAGCGTTCGATCTTCCCTGCAGCTGGTGCATAGTAGGGAATGTGGAATATCCACTCGATGCCATGTTCTTTGGCCCAGTTTTTTACAAGATTGTTCTTGAAGTGAGTTCCATTGTCCGACTCAATCCTCTCTGGAGTTCCGTGTCTCCACAGGATTTGTCTTTCCAGACCAAGAATGGTGTTACGCGCAGCTGCATAAGGAACTGGATAAGTTTCCAGCCATCCAGTGCTTGCCTCTACCATAGTCAGCACATACTGCTTACCAGATGGAGAACGAGGTAGAGTGATGTAGTCAATCTGCCAGGCTTCACCATGCTTGTACTTGGACCATCGGTCACCGTACCACAAGGGCTTGATCCGCTTTGCCTGCTTAATAGCAGCACAAATGCCACAGTCATGGATGACTTGTGTGATAGCATCCATGGAAATGTCAATGGATCTGTCACGAGCCCATCGGTAGGTTGCATCTCTGCCTTGATGTCCTGACGAGTCATGGGCCCACCGAGCTAAGAACAGCTCACCTCGGTGTTTCCAGTCAAGATCAGGATCAGGACCAGAGTTTGTGTCCACCTGGGAAACTCTTGCAGCTAGATCTGCCTGATGGTTGTGTTGTTGTTCCTCAGTAGCTTTGCTCTTAGGAATGTGAGCATCGATGTGTCTCACTTTCACTGGGATTCTCTCAATGCGAGCAGCAATGTCTTGCCACAGATCTGCAGCCCAGATAGGCTTTCCTTTCCTCTGCCAGCCATTCTTTTTCCAGTCTTTCAGCCAACCCCACAAGGCATTGGCTACCATCCACGAGTCAGTGTAGAGATAAAGCTTTGGCCATCTCTCACGTTCAGCTACGTTAAGAGCTAGCTGGACAGCTTTTACCTCTGCGAATTGACTGGATTCTCCTTCTCCATCTCTCGCTTCTGCAGCTCTGCACGTTGGGCTCCACACTGCAGATTTCCATCTCCGCTTGTTCCCAACAAGACGACAGGAACTGTCTGTGAACAAAGCATATCTCTTTTCATCATCAGACAGATCACTGTAAGGAGGAGCTTCCTCAGCACGAGTTACTCTCTCCTCTGGAGGTTTAGCACAGCTTGTGCCTTCTGGCCAGTTTGTGATCACCTCCACCAGACCAGGCCTTTCGAGATTTCCCATTCGAGCTCTCTGTGTTATCAGAGCCATCCACTTAGACCAGGTAGCATCTGTTGCATGATGTGGTGAAGAACCTTTGCCTTTGAACATCCAATTCAGAACTGGCAATCTAGGAGCTAGAAGAAGTTGTGACTCAGTTCCAATCACTTCAGAAGCAGCTTTCACTCCTTCATAAGCAGCTAAAATCTCTTTCTCTGTTGCAGTGTAGTTTGCCTCTGAGCCTCTGTAGCCACGACATCAGAAACCAAGAGGACGTCCTCGTGTCTTCCCTGGAGCTCTTTGCCATAAGCACCAGGTTGCACCATTGTCACTCGCGGCTGTGTACAGAATGTTCTTAATGTCTGGACCAGTTCGGACAGGTCCCAGACCCATCGCTTGGACTACCTCTCGCTTGATCTGGTCAAAGGCTGCTTGTTGCTCAGGACCCCATTGGAAACTGTTTCTCTTTCGAGTCACATCATAGAGAGGTTTCACAATCTGACTGTATCCAGGAATGTGCAGTCTCCAAAATCCCACTATGCCTAAGAAATGTAGAGTTTCTTTCTTGTTGATGGGATTTGCCATGGTGGAGACTTTGTTTATCACATCCATTGGGATGTGACGGCGACCATCTTGCCACCGCACTCCCAGAAACTGGATTTCTCTGGCAGGTCCTTTCACCTTGTCTCGCTTGATAGCGAAACCAGCTTGCAAGAGAATGTCAATGATTTTGTTACCTTTCTCAAAGACTTCTTCAGCAGTCTCACCCCAGATGATGATGTCATCGATGAACTGAATGTGTTCTGGAGCTCCACCTTTCTCCAAAGCATCATGGATCACTGCATGGCAGATGGTTGAACTGTGAATCCACCCCTGGGGCAAACGATTGAATGTGTACTGAATGCCTCTCCAGGTGAAGGCAAACTGAGGCCTGCATTCCTCTGCTATGGGAATAGAGAAGAAAGCATTAGCAATGTCTATGGTAGCATACCATTTGGCCTGCTTGGATTCCAGCTCATATTGGAGTTCCATCATGTCTGGTACAGCTGCACTCATGGGTGGAGTTACTTCATTCAAGGCACGGAAATCAACTGTCAGACGCCACTCTCCATTCTGCTTTCTCACAGGCCAGATTGGACTGTTGAAAGGTGAATGAGTTTTGCTGATGACCTTCTGACTCTCCAACTGACGAATCAAGTTTTGAATGGTCACCAAAGAGTCACGGTTGGTTCTGTATTGTCTGTGATGCACAGTTTGAGAAGCAACCGGCAGCTTTACATCCTCTATCTCATGTTGTCCCACAACTGCAGATTCACCTGAAAGCTCAGGTCTAATGGACAACTTCAATTTTCCTCCATCAATTTCTACAGTTGCTATTCCAAAAGCCCATTTGTAACCCTTAGGGTCTTTAAAACGCCCTTCTCTCAGAAAGTCAATTCCCAAAATACAAGGTGCATTAGGACCTGTTACAATAGTATGTTTCTTCCACTGCTTCCCAGTTAAACTTATGTCAACCTCTATCTTAAACAACTCTTGAGATCCACCAGTGACACCCTGAATAGTTATAGATTCTCCCCCTTGATAATTTGATGGTATTGTGGTGCACTGAGCTCCTGTGTCAAGCAAGGCCCTGTACTTCTGAAATTTTGAAGTGCCAGGCCACTGGATGTACACATCCCAATAGATTCTGTTATCTCCATTATCCCTTACCTCCCCCTGGCGGAAGGCAGGGCACCCCTAATGGTGGGGATTACCTCCACATGTACAGCTGGCACAACGTCCAGCACCAGAATTAGGATCACTGTTGGAGCTATCAGAGTTGTTCTGGGAAACTGAGGAAGCGACAGCTACCCTCCTGGTATTGCTACCTCGGGATCTGCCCCTCTGCAGCTCCCGTAACCTCTTGAAAAGATCAGAAGTTGGTTGACCATCCCATCTGTTCATGTTCTCACCAAACTGATCACGCAGAGTTATCCAGATACTGCCACGTGATTGCCTCTGCTGTCTGTTTTGGTTTGACCTATTCTGGAATGGCCTTCGTGGAGCACGTCTGTTCCTGACAGCTGAAACTTGTATCCATCTGGAGGAAGAGGAATCAGAATCATCCCCCTTCATCAAGTTGGATATGGAGGTTTTAAGTTCCTCCTTCAGCTCTTTCATGCAATTCTTTATCTCTCCAGACAAAGTTTCAATGGCTGAAACCAAAGAAGTACGTGCGAGACTATCCTCCAGTTGCCTCATTTGGTCAGTGAAATGGCCAACAGTGGGAGGCACTCCACCATAATTTCTTGCCACAATCCTGCTTGCCAGAATAGTAGCATAATTAGGAGGAGCAAGCTTAATGAGCTTTTTGGCAAGGCCTGTTCCAACAGGAATTTCATCAGGATTCAGAGTCTTATGATCTCCATACATTATTTCTCTCACAGCAAATTCTCTCAGACGCTTGATTCCCTCAGCTATTGTGGTCCAAGGCTTAGGGTTCCATGGTAAATCATCTCTGCTGGGGTACCTCAGCGAGACTGCCAGTAGGAGGCGTGCCCACAGAGAAACTTTACCAATGCACTTGCCTAGATGCCTGTCTATGCCTGTATCCTTTGAGAGCATCCCCAACTGAGAGGCCGACTTGTCACCTACCACCAATGCTGGGGCCCCATATCAAAACACCTGGCTAGCCAAGACAGGACTGGCTCATTATCTCCTCTGATGTAATCCTTCCTCACATGTCTAATTTCCTGTCTGGGTGCATTAGCTGACTGTATGTCATCCTCATCCTCATCATCATCATCATCCTGAGGTCGCTGTCCCCATAATCCTGTTGTAATCCTCCGTTGAATTTCCTTGAGTTCAGAGGCTCTGCCAGCAGTTGCTAATCTACCAGGGTCTACATCCTGACCTACATCTCCATCATCCATGTGGGGTCTCAAGAGGTCTACCAGAGTTTTAAGGCTAACCCTCTCTTCCTCATCAGAAGGATCTTTCTTAACAGAGGGACCCTGAGTAGAAGGACCCTCATCTCCATCTGCACCATCTCCTGCAGCATCTGCATCTCCTCCTGCAGCTCCTTTACGCTTTCTGCTTACAGTGGCCACCAAATTTACTGGATTGGTTTTCACATTCACAGCAGAGTTGGAAGAGCAAGTAGCCTTATATCTTTCTTGACACAGTGCTATCAGTAGCCATATGATTATTCCAAGAAGCAACAAAATTAAGATTAAGGCTAGCACAAGATATCTAGGGTACCACTGGTTCCAAAGACCCTCTGTAGTTGTAAGAGGAGTAACAAACTCAAATGTGTCTGCTAGCACATCCATAGTTGAGTTACCATAGCTTCTTAGCCCAATAAGACCACAACAGAATTCACCAACATTCAGTAACTTGTTCTTAACCCAAAGAAACGATTTATATGCCACATATCTCACAATCTTGACTATCACGCAGGAAACAGCCCATCTGTAAACAATCACACTGATAATAGATGAAATAGAATGACTCAAAATCCAAAACAGCTTCATTTTGCTTCCTAATCTGAGCAGAAATAAATCAAACAAGCAATCGAGCCCCGAGTTGGAGCGCCAAAAATAAAAAGTGTGTCGGTGTGAGCTGAAATTCCCCCCCCACCAACAATAACCAGGCTAGCTCAGTGTGGAAGCAAATGAAAAGCTGTATTTACAAGCAGAGTCTAAAATCTACAATGAAATGCAATGAATATGTACAAATATACAAAATTCACAACATTCACAAATATATACAATCAACAGAAAAAGCACAACCGATCTCCCTTTGCTTCCCCCCAAGGGGACCCTCCCAAAGGGGCCTCTCTCTCTCCCAGGAGCTTCCCCCCAGACCCCCCTGGACAGAGAAGCAGAGTTAGTTAAGCAGAAAGTTGTTAACTTAGCTGCCAAGGTCAGTACGTGTTATCTTCAGCCAGAAGAGAAGAAGAAACAGCAGCCAGACAGCCCAGCAACTGCCCCCACTGCCGAACGCAGAATGTGCAGAGTGCCTACTTTGTTTTGGGTAGTAGTTCTTAAACATTTCTATCTATCCAATGGAAGTGTTTAGAACAATCAGTATTTTGCTTTCTTACACCCAATAGTGACTTATTTACATTCTCTCACTTTCTCTGTTTTGAACTTTGCAAGGAAAAATGAAAAAGACAGTTTCAAACCACCACAGCATAGCCTTAAAACCACCACAGAAGCTTAGTTTCAGATTAATCTATTTCAATGATTCAAAGCTGATTCAAAGTATCTGTTGTCTGACTTTAGTGAGGCTTTTTTACTTTGTCTTAGAACACCCCATAACACCTGTAACCCAAAACTGCCTTCTATTCTGCACAAATCTGGCATACGCAGTAATTTAAATCTACCATAGCACCAGCAAAAGATGAGCAATATTATACACCAATATCTTTTTCTTATTTGTATTTTTTAAATTTAATATCCCATGAAACTTGGAAGCTCCATATACACTGTTCTCTAATTTATTCTGTCATTGGACAGAGGAACTGCCTCTATCAGGTCACCACTTTAACCAGACCAGAGCCTGGGGATGATATTTGTCAAACATTTCACAACATGAAACGCCCAGGCTGGGGAGCTGAACCTTCAGGAACAAACAGTAACCTCTTATGAGGCCCAAGGCATCTAGAGTTCAGCAATATATTCAGAATGAGGACTGGGAAAGCTCTAGTTCCAAGTATAGTCAAATATGCCCCAGTTCTTCCAGTAACTGTCTCCACTACTCCTCCCTCCTAAACTAAGAAGCTGTAGGTCCCAGTGCAAGCGAATGACAGAGGTCAGGAGGGAGTATCTGCACAAATTCATTTTACTACATCAAGAAAGTATCATAAAGGCAGCAGGGAAACTGCAGGGATCCTATGCCTTTTGAGGTTGAGGGGTATGCTGAAGGCAGAATAATTTCATACCTATCATTCATATAAAGTTCTCCAGGGTGTTCCTCCTGTATCCTGTCACTGCTGTGCCCTTGTCTGAGTAACTAGGTAAATGGTAACTCCTAAAATGATAAGTAGCAGTATGGAGGTCTCACTCCTTACCCTCCTTCTTTGTACTCTCTTTGTAAGTTTCTGGGCACCATGCACCCTTCCTACCAGGGACAGTAAAAATGACTTCAAGATGGATTGAACCTTCTACTGTACAGCTTGTTCTCTATTTAAACACACCTTTTGCCATCTGAAACTCACTTTTTGACTGCAGAAGTCAGCTGCCCCACAATTCATAGCAGGCACCAGAACGTGGGGAACAATAGCTTAGAGTGCTTTATCCCAACCAATGTGATACACCCTTTTAAAAGTCAGATGTGGGTCACAACACAAGCCAGCAAGCTCAGCTGGTTTTACTGTCTTGCATGACATACCACAGCTAAGATATCAGCTGTTCCTATCAGTTAGGAGAAATTGGTGTAAGTTATTTTTCATTTTTCATGAAGTTGAGATGAGAACAAAAGATAACGTACCTGCTGGGATACTTAGATAGATTAGAGAAGATGTTTGGGGTTAGTTTAAAAAGAGAAAAGGTAAGAATTGGCTAACTGGGAGGCTTAGCCAATAGTGTCAGTATAGAGGGAGGCTGTAGGCTGTTCTTGGAGATTCTTATTTAGATACAATATTGCTATACTTTTACTAGTTGTTTTGTTAGGGAGCACTATTTTAGGACACTATATAGTTAAGAATTTTAATTCTTAATATAATGTGTGCAAGAACTCTTGTATGAGATGTTGAACGGCTTGTCTATGGGATCCTGGCTGAAGAAAATGGTCTTGTGATTGCCCAGCTCATCCAAACCTCAATGTAAAACAGCTGCAGTAAACAATCACTCTCACACGTGAGCAGTATCTTACATAAGACTGAGGAAAAACACTCTGCTAAGATTAAGAGTGAGACCATTGTAGGCCAGAGGATGGAGCATTATTCAAATCTGCAAAGACTCCACACTACTATCTGAAAGAAGGACACTTAGGGTGTTCTTCGCTTGCATTGTCTTGAAGAGTGTGAATGGGTGTTGGCTCCATACCCCACTGTCTGGTCATCCAGCAAGAACCAGCATGAGCAACCTAATTTGGAAAACTGCAGAGACTGAGAGAATAGTGAGAGTGACTGTATGCATGCTTGCACTTGCAAGAAATTTTATTTAATAAAACACCATAACGGCTCTTCACTTGGTAATAACTTCCTTAATCAAGGTACAATAAATATTAAGTTAGAACTGTGGCCACCAGTTATTATACTTGAAAGGGACTGTGCAACATGAGACTTTACATATTCATGAGTCCACAACAACAAAGATCAAGTTGTTAGGTGGGCAGAAATGGATGCCTTCAAAGACTGAATAGAACAATAACATTTGATGGCATGAGAGAAATGCATGTCCTTACAAGATTTTTTTCCCAAATATAGAAATAGGTTAGGAAAAAACTTAGCTGACCTAATCAATCACAAGATGATGCAGTAAGAAATATAATGTTACTGTGAAACAGGCAAATGCTGTTCTAGGCTGTTTCAAAATATGTATTTCCAGTAGAGACAGAAGATATTGCCATTGGTGCTGTTCATGTATCAGTTCTGCCAAACTGACAGAACTGATAGTCAGTTCTGCCTGACTAAAACTCAACTGGGCACTAAGGACACTAAAGGAAATGAAGAAGCTAACCTTATCACTTAAGATGAAAAGTTTTTTTTATGTTTGTGTTCTTCATTGCTTTACTCTAAATGCAAAGGAAAGAGGGACAGTTGTATGCCATAAACAAGTTCAGAGTCCTCATCTTCTATGACAAGGTGACCCACCTGATGGATGAGAGAAAGGCTGTGAATGTTGTTTACCTGGTTCAATGATGGGGTCACTCCTGTTTAGTATCTTTATCAATGATCTTGATGAAGAGATTGCAAGTACCCTCAGTAAGTTTGCAGAGGATGCCAAATTCAGTGGAAGTGTTGATCTGGTGGAGGGTAGGAAGGCTTTTCAGAGGGACCTGCATCAATGAGCTGAAGCCAATAATAGGGGCTTCAACAGGGCTAGGTGCTGAGTCATGCACTTGGAACACAACAGCCCCATGCAGTGCTACAGGCTTGGGGCAGAGTGCCTGGAAACGGACCTGTGGGTGCTGATCAGCATCTGGCTGAACATGAGCAAGGTTCTCAGGTGGCCAAGAAGGCAAATAGCATCCTCGTCTGCATTAGAAATAGTCTGACCAGCAGGATCAGGTGATTGTCTCAATGTACCCAGCACTGGTGAGGCAACACCTTGAATACTGTATTCAGTTTGGGGCACTACAGTATAAGAGAGACACTGGGGGTGCTGGAGAGACCAGCACCCCCAGAGAAGGGCCATTAAACTGGTCTTGAGAATAAGTCTTCTGGGAAGTGGCTGAGGGAGATAAGGTTGTTTAATCTGAATCATAGAATCAGTCAGGGTTGGAAGGGACCACAAGGATCATCTAGTTCCAACCCCCTTGCCATGGGCAGGGACACCTCACACTACATCAGGCTGGCCAGAGCCTCATCCAGCCTGGCCTTAAACACCTCCAGGGGATGGGGCCTCAACCACCTCCCTGGACAACCCATTCCAGGCTCTCACCACTCGGATGGTGAAGAAATTCTTCCTCATGTCCAGTCTGAATCTCCCCACTTCCAGCTTTAGTCCATTCCCCCTAGTCCTATCACTACCTGATAGCCTAAAAAGTCCCTCCCCAGCTTTCTTGTAGGCCCCGTTCCGATACTGAAAGGCCACAAGGAGGTCACCTCGGAGCCTTCTCTTCTCCAGACTGAACAGCCCCAACTCTTTCAGTCTCTCCTCATAGGAGAGGTGCTCCAGCCCTCTGATCATCCTGGTGGCCCTTCTCTGGACACATTCCAATATGTCCTTATTATTCTTATAATAGGGGCTCCAGAACTGGACGCAGTACTCCAGGTGAGGGTTTCACCAGAGCTGAGTAGAGGAGGAGAATCACCTCCCTTGACCTGCTGGCCACACTTCTCTTGATGCAGCCCAGGATCTGGTTGGCTTTCTGGGCTGCAGGTGCACATTGACAGCTCATGTTGAGCTTCTCATCCACCAGCACCCCCAAGTCCCTCTCCTCAGGGCTGCTTTCCAGCCAGTCACTGCCCAGCCTGTATTTGTGCTTGGGATTGCCTCGACCCAGATGCAGGATCTTGCACTTGGTCTTGTTGAACGTCATGAGGTTGGCTTGTGCCCACCTCTCCAGCCTGTCAAGGTCCCTCTGGATGCCATCCCTTCCCTCCAGTGTGTCTGCTGCACCACACAGCTTGGTGTCATCAGCAAACTTGCTGAGGGTGCACTCAATGCCACTGTCCATGTCACCGACAAAGATATTGAACAAGACTGGTCCCAGGACTGAGCCCTGAGGGACTCTGCTTGTCACTGGCCTCCACTGGGACATGGAGCCATTGACAGCCACTCTTTGGGTGCTGCCATCAGGCCAGTTCTTTATCCATCTAGTGGTCCACCCATCAAACCCATGTGTCACCAGTTTGGAGACCAGGATGTGGTGTGGGACAGTCTCGAAGGCTTTGCTCAGGTCCAGGTAAATGACATCAGTTGCTCTCTCCTCATCTGTTAATGTTGTGACCTTGTCATAGAAGGCCACCAGGTTTGTCAGGCAGGATTTGCCCTTGGTGAAGCCATGCTGACTGTACCAAGTCACCTCTTCACTATTCTTCTGTCTCAGTAGTGCCTCCAGGAGAATCTGCTCCATGATCTTACCAGGCACAGAGGTGAGACTGACTGGCCTGTAATTCCCTGGTTCTTCCTTCTTCCCCTTTTTGAAAATGGGAGTAATGTTTCCCTTTTTCCAGTCAGTGGGGACTTCCCCAGACTGCCAGGACTTTTGGAATATAATAGAGAGGGGTTTAGCAACCTCATCTGCCAGTTCTCTCAGTACTCGTGGGTGTATCCTGTCAGGTCCCATGGACTTGAACACTTTCTGGTTCTTCAGGTGATCATGAACCTGATCTTCACTTATGATGGGCAGTTCTTCCTTCTGGTTCTTCCCATTAGCTTCCATGACTATTCCAGAAGTGTGGCTGGAGGCGCTTGCAGTGAAGACTGAGGTAAAGAAGTCACTGAGAACCTCAGCCTTATCCAGGTCACTTGTGACCACTTCACCTGTTTCCTTTCTGAGGGGGCCCACACCTTCCCTAGTCTTCTTTTTACCATTGATATACCTGTAGAAATTCTTAGTGTTCCCTTTGACCTCCCTGGCTAGATTCAATTCAAACTGTGCTTTGGCTTTCCTAACCAGGTCTCTTGCTGCTCAGGCAGCTTCCTTATATAGCCCCATTCCAGCTGTCCTTTCCTCCACTCCTTGTAGAGTTTCCTTTTAAGTGATAGTGTGTCCAGCAGCTCCTTGCTCATCCAGGCAGGCCTCCTAGCATTCTTCCCTGCTTTTCTCTTTGTTGGTATACATTGCTTCTGGATGCAGAGGAGGTGGTCCTTGAATACTGACCAGCTGTCCTGGGCCCCTCTTCCCTCTAGGGCTTTGTTCCACGACACTTTGGCCAGCAGATCCCTGAAGTGATCAAAGTCTGCACGCCTAAAGTCCAGGGTCGTAAGCTTAGAATACGTCCTCCTGGTTGCCCTGAGGATCTTAAATTCAACTGCTTCATGGCCACTGCAGCCAAGGCTCTCTCTGAGCCTCACATTGGTTCCCAGCCCTTCCCTGTTGGTGAGAACAAGGTCCAGCATAGCACATTTTCTTCTTGGTTCCTCTACCATTTGGAGGAGGAAGTTGTCATCTATGCAATCCAGGAATATCCTGGATTGCTGGTGCCTTGCTGTGTTGTCCCTCCAGCAGATGTCAGGGGGGTTGAAATCCCCCATGAGGACCAGGGCTTGTGACCTGGAAGCCGCTTCTATTTGCCTGTGGAGGGCCTCATCTGCTTGGTTCTGCTGGTCAGGTGGCCTGTAGCAGACCCCTACAGTAACATCTCCTTCCCCTGTCTTGCCTTTAATTTTAACCCATACACTCTCAACCAGCTCATCATCCTTCCCCAGGTGGAGCTCCACTGATTCCAGCTGGTCACTGACATAGAGGACAACACCTCCTCCTCTTCTTCCCTGCCTATCCTTCCTAAAGAGCTTGTACCCATCTGTCCCTACATTCCAGTCATGGGTATCACCCCACCAAGTTTCAGTAATAGCCACTATGTCATGGCATCCCAGCAGCACAGTGGCCCTCAATTCATCCTGTTTGTTGCCCAAGCTGCATGAATTTGCATAGAGGCACTTCAGCTGGGCTGGCCCTGTCCTCCTCTTGTGCCAGCTCCCCTTGATTTCCACAGAGTGTCCTGGTGCATCATTCGTGGCTTGCCTCAGGGCAGCAAGTTGAGAGCCCTCACTAGCTCTCCATCCCTCTGCCTCTGGTGAGCTACCCCTCTGTTTGTTACTGGCCAGCAGGAGACTATTAACCCCTTTCCCCTTCAAATCTAGTTTAAAGCCCTATCAATAAGCCCTGCCAATTCCTGCCCCAGGATCCTTTTGCTGCTCTGGGACAAGTGCATCCCATTAGTTGTTTGCAGCTCTGGTGCCTTGTAAACCAAGCTGTGATTGTAGAACCCAAAGCCCTGTTGATGACACCAGCCCCGGAGCCATGAATTGACCTCTTGGCTCTTCCTAAACGTTCCCTTGTCCATCACTGATGTTAGAGGGATAGAGGAGAACACAACTTGAGCTCCTGATCCCTTTGGCTGTTGCCCTAAGGTTCTGAAGTCTCTTCTAATTGATTGTGAGCCTCTCATTGTTGCACTGTCACTACCCACCTGAAAGACCTGAAGTGGGTAGTAGTCTGAAGGACTCAGAAGGTTGGGAACTTTACCTACAATGTCCCTTACCTGAGCACCAGGGAGGCAGCAGACCTCTCTATGAAATGGGTTTGGTCTGCATATTGGGCCCTCTGCTCCCTTCAGTAGGGAGTCTCCTATGACGATGACCCTATGAGGTTTCTTTACAGGATTAGTTTTGATGGCTGGACTGAGGCCACCTGTCATTGGTGCAGCTTCTGACCTTCTTGAGTCCTCATCCTTACCGATGTCCTGTTCCTCCTGCAGAGCCTCATACCTATTCTGTAAGTGCACTCTAGGCACTGTGCTGCTTAAAGTAGCACACTTGCTCCGTTTGCGTTTCTTCCATCTGGCAGAGACCTGTTCCCATTGGCCCTGCTCATGTGGGTTACTGCATGGAGGCTGAGAGGCTTGCTGATGGGAGGGTATCAAACTCCCTGCTCCACTAAGAGTTACCCCCTGTTCTGATTTTGCAGAGGTTAGATTATGGAAATAGTCAATTTCCCTTTCGCAGTCTCTTATGGTTCTTAGCCTTTTCACCTCTTCTTTTAGTTGGGCCACCATGTTCATCAGATCCCTGATCTGCTCACACCTAACACAGGTGTTGTTCCTGACATCCTCCATATCAAGTGCCAGGCTCCAGCACTCACTGCAGCCACCTGCCCGAACACCTGCATGCTTGTGTGTGGTCTCTGTTTGGGTGCCCACCGTTTTTCTACTAGCCTTCGTTCGGGTAGTAACCATCTTTCAGTAACCACCCTCACCACCCTGCCCTTTTATTTTTTTTTTTCCCCTTCAGTGAGAAGGCTGAGCTGAGCTGAGCTGAGCTGAGCTGAGCTGAGCTGCGCAGGTCGCCGCTGCCTCCTCTCCTCGCAGCCAGGCGCTGGGGTCTGTTTGGTTGTCGTGCGGTTTCCACGGCAACCGCTCCCCCTGCTACGTCACTGCGCTCAGGCGCGTAGGCAACCCGAGCCTGCTGCCCCTCTTCCCCTCTTCAGGAGGTCCCGAGCGGGTAACACCTTTTCACCTGGAAAGAAAGGAAAGAAAAGCCAAAACAAGCGCCCAGAGCTGAGCTGATCACCGCTGCCTTCTCTCTTCGCAGCCACGGGCTGGGTTATGCTTAAGGTCTTGCTTTGCTTTTGCTTGAGCTTAGCGCTTTGCTTAGTTACATGTGAAATAATTGCTTTTGCCTTTCACAGTGAGAGCCTGTGAGAAGAATACGACTGCTACAATTATAGGAACATAATCAAGGAAATGTGAAGAGAGAATGATACTGTGAAAGATAATTCTGTGGTCATTTTATAGGCTTCTTTTGTTTGGTGTCCATATTAATAAGAACATCTCACTTAATTTCAAAATTTTTACAGTTTTATAACTCAGTAATATTGGTCTGTCCTTTTCTGGCAAAGTCTACCACCTTTTCTTCTCCCTACTCGCTCCAAATCTTTATTTTTAAATAAATATTGTTTGTTTTTTGGTTGGGGAAACTCTCCTCTTTCAGCTTCTCCACATTTTCTGTTATGGACAGGCAAATTTGTCCCGAAGCATCTGGTATCCTGTGCTGTCAAGGCACGTCTCTTTGCATAGAAGAGAGTAATGCCTTTCTAGTTTCTCTGTATGAACTTCTTCAGTGCTGTAGCCACTTTTTAGGATATGTCAGAATTCATTTACTTGTGCGCAGACTGATTTTTTTCCCAACTTACTTTCTTGGGGGTGTCTGTTTGGAACCAGTGCATATTGCTGCACTTTGGCCACAACAACCCCATGCAGAGCTACAGGCTGGGGTCGGAGTGGCTGGAGAGCAGCCACGTGGAAAGGGACCTGGGGGTACTGGTCGACAGCCACCTGAACATGAGCCAGCAGTGTGCCCAGGTGGCCAAGAAAGCCAATGGCATCCTGGCCTGCATCAGGCATAGTGTGGCCAGCAGGAGCAGGGAGGTCATTGTACCCCTGTACACAGCACTGGTTAGGCCACACCTTGAGTACTGTGTCCAGTTCTGGGCCCCTCAGTTTAGGGAAGATGTCGAATTGCTGGAGCATGTCCAGAGAAGGGCAATGAGGCCTTGAGCACAAGCCCTATGAGGAGAGGCTGAGGGAGCTGGGACTGTTTAGCCTGGAGAAGAGGAGGCTCAGGGGAGACCTCATTGCTGTCTACAACTACTTGAAGGGAGGTTGTAGGCAGGAGGGGTTTGGTCTCTTCTCCCAGATAACCAGCACCAGAACAAGAGGACACAGTCTCAAGCTGCGCCAGGAGAGGTTTAGGCTGGAAGTGAGGAGAAAGTTCTTCACAGAGAGAGTGGTTGGCCATTGGAATGGGCTGCCCAGGGAGGTGGTGGAGTCACCATCCCTGGAGGTGTTCAAGGGGAGATTGGACGTGGCACTTGGTGCCATGGTTTAGATAGTCGTGAGGTGTAAGGTTGGACTTGATGATCCTTGAGGTCTCTTCCAATCTTCTTGATTCTGTGATTCTATTCTATGTTACACTAAACAGTGGGAGACAGTTCTTTTATTCTGCTCCTCTTGCAGCCATTTGTTTTCTGTGTCCTGCATGCACCTTGTGTTGCAATTTCATTTTCATACCTATAAAAGCTCTTATTGTAAAAATGCAGCCGAATAATTTCTTCATCTGGAACCTCAGTAGGCAGGAAGGCCCTGAAGTAAAAAAAGATTCTAGTGGTGCAGACACAAGAGCCTGCTCTTTATGAAAGTTTTGTACCCAAGATGCTTTTTTTCTTTCATGCCCTTGCTTCTAAACTAGGTGTCATTTCTATTCTGCCAAACTGAAAATAAAATCCAAGAATTTTATTAAAGCAACAACTTGCAATTGGAATACAGATTCAGGGGTCTTGGGCTGTCAGAAAGCAGGCACAAAGGCGCTTTTGTCTGACAGACTATTTTATGTTTGGGGATGTGGGAAGCTATTTGCTGTTTGTCCTTGATATCAAGCCAGCATTGTAATGCAGTTTGTTTAAGTTGACATCAGACGTGATAGGATTATGCATTGTTTTTATACATTTGTGGTTTCCATAGGCCAGTTCAATGGTGCTTAGTTATTCATTTTCTCTTGTAAGTTAAAATAGATACTGTGGATTAGGTCTGCCAAGACATACCTATTTGATGGGGTTCTTTTTGGTTTGGTTTTTTTGTGTGTGTGTGTTTTCTTTTGGGGGGGGAGTGTTGTTTTATTGTTATATAATTCTGTTATACATTTGTTCAGAAAGCCTTTCAATAGATCCTTTTGACTCAGGCTTTTAATTGGACGGTTGAATGAGGTCTCTTACAAGCATATAAAGAAAGTGCTCAAAATGCTTGGTTTTGACCCAGCTCTGTGGTTGTAATGTAATCAGATGATGGGAACTGGCATGTGACAATCAGGTGCCTGGAAAAGAGGTGTGTGTAAATGAATGTTCTGTAAATGAATTTTCAAAACCACTAATTTAACTTAGTTGCCAGGACTTTGTATTCCTCCCATTGCTTAGAAGCGGTCTTTATGCATCCGGGTTTGTTTGTGTAGTTAAGGAAGCTCTGGCTTTAGTACAGGTGTTTTGATCTCTTTATGTTTACAAATTATTTTTTTCCAGTTGTCTGAAATGAAGAACAATTCACTTGGGACATTGGACCAGCACCTCTATACACAGCTAGACAGAATATAGTCTTAGTATTATTTCCTTGCTTGGCAGTGGTAAACTAAGCCTAAGCCTAGGATTAATCTGTTGAAGCAACATTAACCCCCTGGATTCTGGTATGCCAGAAAGATTACCATGTAGCTCTTGTCACTGACTCTTCTGTCATACCAGCTTTTCTGCCTCTTCTGTGAATTGTTGACCTGACATAGTTGCAGTTGGCAACAAAGGAGCTTGTGTGAACCCTTATTTATTAGAAAGATGAGAGGACTTATGCCTCTTCCCCTGCTACACACATACTAAACCCTTATAATTTGGTTATATGGTATAGGAACTGAAAATCTTACCCACAGTGCGCAATAAGTACTTCAGTAAGTTCAGTGCTAGTTCAGTTATAATGAAGTAATCAATAGTTATCCTGCCAACTAAGCAAGCTAAGGTAGGATTTCCATAAAAGCCTATTGGTGCTATGGTTAAATCCATTAAGATGCTTCTGCTCCCCTGAATTGTTTCTTGCATGAGAGTCAGGCCTGGGACATTGACCTGAGGCAGTGCAGGAATCTGCCAGTGTTCAAACTCCATGCTTCTCTTTATGTTCTTTTTCTTTTTTCTTTTTTTTTTTTTTTTTAATTTATGGTTTTCTGCATAGCCATTTTAGAGAACTATTTCAGTTCCAGTGGAGATTAAAAGGGAGGCAAGGTCTTCTGCACAGATGCTCTCTTGCACTTAATGTTTGTACTTTTTGTGAAAAATTGTTTCATCATGATTGCTTCGTTTGGGATTAGAAAACATGATCACTTCTCAACCGGGAGACAGATTATGATAATATCTGCATTGCAGTGTATCAGTAAATTCCACGTTTCATTATGGTAGGAAGCAACCAAAGTAAACTTTGAGTTTCAAGAAGGACAGTTCTGTGAAGAGTTCATAGTGAAATAAGAGCTCCACTTATGTGCACAAGTGAGGTTTGTACCTTGAAGCTGAATAGCCATGTCTAATTTCTTATTCTCAATTTTGTATTACTTTACCCACTTTGAACCTGTAATTTTAGGGAAGTAACTGGAGAAGAAGGTGTGGAGTCTTTCTCCTCTGTGATTTTTAATGAGATTATAAGTGCATATCATTGGTTAAATCTACTTTTTATATGCATATTGATTCTCTGGTATGCTTATAGAAAAGGAAGGAAAAGTCTTTGTTTCTATACCACCTACAGGGTGCCAGGTGTTTCTTTGTAATAAAGACAGACCTTTTTGTTTGTTTCGGTTTTGTTTTGCATGGGGGGTTTTGTTTGGTTGGGTTTTGTTGTTTTGGGTAGGTTTTTTTGTGGGTGGAGTTGTTTGGTTGTTTGGGTTTTGTTTCTCATTAGGAGATTGGTTTATTTACTTTGGTTCAGGTGGTTGATAGACTCTTATCTGAGAGTAAACACTAAAAATATTTAGCAAGTCATTTCTAGACTTAATAAAGTACTATCCAGATGTGGCCTGAAGATAAAGAAGGTTTTAGCTTTGAAATCATGTTTCATGTATCTGGAGTAAGTGTAAGTGTTTTGAGAAAAGTGTAAACAGGTCTTGTCTTGTAGACTCAAACAGACCATATGAAAAAGTCAGAAGTATCATAAATGCTGGTGCAGGGCTGTTCACTTTCATTTCCCATGTAAAATAAAACTGACAGACATGAAAGCACAGGTAAGCCAGTCTTGAAGATTATGATACGAAGCTAGGTCAGTTAATTTTGTGTCCAATATACCAGTGGTAATGAAGTCAAAATAGAGAGTAATCTTATATTTAGAGAAAAAAATTACAGAGTGACCAGACATAGATGTCTTGGAAGAGTTCAAGAGTAAAACAGAAATGGACAGCTGATGAACTGGATTGCTAAACGTTTGTGGACTCGAGATCATGACTGTTTGAGTGGGGACTTGGACTGGAAATCAGTGTCTGAAGGACAAGATACAAAACCAAGAGAGTTCGTGACCAAGGAGAGAATGTAAATGAGGAAATCTTCAGTATAAGGGACTGGGAAAACAAGAGATTTAGTGGGGGAGTCCTGGCAAGTTGTTCTTATGCAAGCGAAAATTTTTGAAAGAGATTCAGTTCACAGCTTAGGAATACAAAGGGATACAAATTCTGATAAAGCAGAATAGGTATCTTAAAGGTAGGATTAATTTACAGACATTTTACTAAGAGTGATCTTATTTTTAGTGCAATGACTATGCAAAACCACAGACTGTGTCCAGAGAACTTAAATCGGAGTGACTACCAATATTGTAGAGACTGGGAATGAAATGAGTGAATTTCCCTTGTGGTTAATAACTGGGAGGATGTATAATGAACTGAGGGAATGCTGGACAGTGAAGGAAAGCTAAGCAGAAGCATGACAGAATGAACTATAGTTTACAGACTTGCCTTATTTGTGCTTTTAAGCAAAGATGCTAATTAGGTGGCTGTAGCATGAAAGCATAGACACTGCTACGGTCTCACCCTGTTGTCCTCACAAACAAGTCTCTAAAGTGAATAATGGGCATGCATTTGCTCCCTGGTCATTTTCCTGTCCTGATCTGGTGCTAAGGTTCTGTGCGGTCAGAGGGAATCAAAATTAATGTGATGGCTTTGGATGAAACGACAGAAAATGAGAATAGCTGTTTGACAGGTTGGTAAGTGGCTTTATGGAAGAAGATCAAATGTGAACTCCCAGGGAGACTGGGCAGGTCAAGGACATGACTTTTTAAGTGGATTAAGTATTTGAGGAAGGATGAACAGGTGAGAGTAGCTGATTGAAGTTCTATTTGGAAATTACATTATTGTAGACATGTTATCCGGTTCAGACTAATCAAGATGATGTGATTGAATGAAAGAATTTTGCTTTCATTTTCTTCAGAGAGTGCCTCATTCTTCAATATAAGGTTCCTTGCAATTGTTTCAAGTAAATTGATTTTTTTTTTCTTTCAAACAGTATTAATGAGAACAGCCTTTGCTTTTTAAATCATGGTGCATTAGTGCTATTGAATAAAGAATTTTCTGGAAACATTATCCAACTGCTGTATATTGAATTTCTGCTTCTAAGTTTAGCCTTCATGCTAACATTCTGAAAGTGCTACTTTGTTCAAGGAAACTTAGACTTTGGCATTATAACTCTATATTTTGTGCCAGAGTGAGAACAAAACCATGTTGTACTCAAATTATGTGTAGTAGTGTTGCAGTATTTGAAGGTGCAATATATTTGGGGGGGGGGGGGGGGAGGGATTACTAGGGTGCTTCTCTAACTATAGAGATTATATTGAAATAAAAACCCATGAACTAAATAGTGGACTTCAAGTAGCTGCATTTCAGTTACAGAGCTAATTAAACCGAACCAACCAAGATGGTGTTATCTCACACATTGTGGAACTGTGGTCACCTTATTGACCATGTTGTATGCAGAGTGAAGCTGCTTCTCAGAAAACAGTACACACTGTGCTGAAGAATACATGACACATACATATTTAATAGATAACTGCTTTTATGCCATAGGTTTCACTCTGCAGTTCTCAGACTGTACTAATTACTGAGACATACAAAGGAAAAGACATGTAAACTAACTACAGTGATTATTTTTTCTGTACTTTGTGTCAGTTTAAAAAGTAAAGTTGAGGAGGGCAAGAAAGTTGCATCTTGTCCCAAAAGAATCCTTTTACACCACGTGAAAAAAAAATCTTATTCAATTTTTTTTTCAGATACAATCAAATTCCTCAGTGAATCTCAGATACATGTAAATTATTCTTTTACTACAGTAAAATAATAGAGTACCAATTGGATTATTAAATCAATAATCGCCAAAATGGCCAGAAAAATTGTTAACAGATAATTCTGAAATTATCTTGGGAAGAATCTGTGAGTGCAAGTGCACTTACCTGTAAGCTGTATGCATCGTGAGGTGTTTTTGTTTTTTTTTTTTTTCAGAGATACAGAAAGCAGTGACTGATAAGAATGCACTGAGAGAGTGAAAGCCCAGGCCAGTGCTTCTGTCTTGACCGGAAGTGTTTGATGGCTGTATTTTCTGAAAGCTTCAGTGACAGTCATGTTCATAGAATCACAGAAACATTCAGGTTGGAAAAGACCCTCAGGATCACCAAGTCCAGCCCTACTCTACAAAGTTCACCCCCTAAACTGTATGTCCAAGCACCACATCCAAATGACCTTTAAACACATCCAGGGCTGGTGACAGAATTGGAGAGAAGATTCTAAGCAGATTATAAGACGGAATATAAAAATTGATAGGAGTAGTGATCTTTCCTTTCGTGAAAGCATTACTTGGAAACAACATTTTCAAATGTACTGTATATTCAGGAATTTTTGAACCAAAGTTGGTTTTTAATCATGTGAGAAATAAGGTAATTTTACAATACGTTTGTTCCTGAGTATAAAACACTGTTAATCACATTTTAATGCACAGGAAATCAATGTACAAAAGCGCAGTGGACATGCTGTTCCATAATGCAGTCAGGAATCTGGAGGACTCTGCATCCTTCTGACTTCCTACCTATGAACGGAGGGAAAATCGTTTGCCCAGTGTGGCACTGTGCTGTTTGCTTTGGTTGAGACAACAGCCCTCAACCAGCAGAGAGCAGTGCAGCCCGTTGCCGGTGTTTGAGGCACGGTAAATGGAAACATGTCGAGAACAAAGCAGGAGAAGCATTAGATAGAACTGAATACAAAAGTGAGATACGATGCCCTTAAGGAGAAAAATAATGAAGAATGGAGGCAATGAAAGTGGGCATGAAAAGAGGAAGGGAAACCCCAAAATAGGGACTACCAGAAAGCAAAATGAACAATAGGAAGAATACAGAAAAGAGAAAGGACAGGCTGGAAAATAGTCCTGGAGGGTGAAAGTAAAAAAATCTTCTAAAGCAGTTATGGCATATCTTTTGCCTCTTGAGCCAGAGGAGAGTTGCAGTTCTGATGCCACAGAGGAAGGGCAGGAAACTAGAAAGTGCTACAGATTTTTAGTATTGTGTTTATCTTGATTCTTTTTCTTAATGCACTTTCTGTATTGTAATCTGGATTAATTACCCCTGTGTCTGCACGCTAGTATTAATCTGTGATAACCAGATGAGGAAAAAAATTCAGAAGATGATTTTGAAAATGTTGCTTTTCGAGAGCAATGTTTCCTATATAAGTGTTTTTGCCAGGCTGCAACATTGTGCCACAGCTTGTATAGCGTTTATTCCTGTTTCTCTTTTTTTTTTTTTTTTCTGAACTCCTTTGACACTTTAATAATACATTGTATTAAGATAATCAGGTAAATTTCAACTGCAGAGTATGGTATTCCCTGCTTATAACTCCAAAAGTACATCATAGTCCTGCATCACAACATATGTGGGACTGTCACTATGTTTTAGGGGATGCAGGGAAGTGGAAAGGAGGTTGTGGGTTCATGAAATACGTGCAGCGTGTTAAGGATTTTTCTAGATCATTGGTTGACTGTTGAAAGCAAATGTTTTTTCTCCCCTTCTTCCAGTATTATCTCTTCAAAGGCTTTGTTAAAAGCCAGTGTGTTACATAAAATCTGCAGCTTTCTAATGGTGCTTTTGGGCATACTGTGACCTTTTGAAATTGTTGCTACCCCCACTGCCTAAAGCCTCCTAAGTTTTCTTAATTACACATGGGAATTAGAAAATAGGAATCCAATTTATTTTTATCCTGGTGGCATTTCCTGTTACTTAGCTTTATAGTTTTGTGTATAGTAATTAGTATGCATGAGCTGGAAAGATGCCTGTAATTCGAAAATGAACTCTCTGTAGCTCTCTCCCTCCTGCTTGCACTCTTCCTTTAGTGACGCCCCTTCCATGCACCCTTTAGCCAGCAGCAAGACAGCTGTGTTTGATCATAAACCACTTAAACTCCAGGCTCACTGGCAGGGAAAACTTTAGCATGAAGTGCAGCATTGGTTTGTCTAGAGGAGGGGGGATTGTGTCTCTTTCTTTCTTCCTCTCCAAACGCTGAAGACTGTATCAGCACTCTCCTTTTAATTTCTCTGTGAACTTGCATGCAGCTCATCGGATTTTTCTGAGTACATTAACCAGATTGGGAGATGCCCTTAAACACAGCTGTGAACAACAGCAGCATAGAACAGACAACAGAGATGAAGCACGCCTTGCAGATGGGCTGAGACAGCCCTGGTATCCTGGCAAGCAGCTCCATCACTGCATTCTCTGAGCACTTCACAGTATTACCAAGTCTCTCATAGCAATGGATTTTTTGTGAAGTCGAAACCAGTCTTGCTGTTTTAGAAGATCTTGCATCATTAATTTAAACTATCAATGTGGAGTAAACATGGCCACCTAGACCAAAATGTGTAAGACAGAAAAATTTTGGAGAAGAAAGTATTGAATCAGTTGAACAAAGCTTCAAAGCATAAAAATCTGCAGAAGTCATTGAGCCCTGAGAAGTCTAATCATGAATTCTGGAGTTGCTATGAAATATGGAAATGACTCTCCTGCAGAGCTGAGTGAGGTAAGCAGTTTCAGCGCCCTTCTTTATGCTTTAAAAAGAAATGCTCCCCTTTTGGGCTTTCAGTCTGCAAGCAATTAAATTAAAAAATAGTAGAATGCATATCTTGCTATAACTTGCTGTGCCAGTCAGGAAATGACCTGAACTTTTTTTCTGCTTTACTGTGAATAAGTGGTGAAAAGCAAATTGTTATAACTACGAAGAGACTTTTTTTTTTTCTCCTGACGTTGCCTCCCAAGAGCTGTGTTTATACCAATGTTCATCCTTGCAGTAAGTGAAATATGGAGATCTCAGTTGAGATTAAGCAGATGGTGACTAATTTAGGAGGGAAGTGGAGTGAGTAGAAGATGACAAATACTTACTGGTAAGACAACAACATTGGCAGAAGTTATGTTTGTATGTATCTAGCCAAGGTGATGTTGTCTCTTAGGTTAGATGAATTAGGTTACTTCCCTTCATGCCTAGAAGAAAACAAGGCATGGGAAACTTTTTGGCTTTCCATTGAAAACCATAGTAAGCTGTTATTTCTTATAGTTGTGGGTGAGTCAGTTTTTTGTATACCATGATTGTGTGTGTGTTTTTAATAAATCCAAAATGAAAGCCGTATCAAATGACATGCAAATGCTTAATAAATATTTTAGAAGAGGCATAATTTGTCAGTTACTGAACGCCTTAGATATGTCATCTTTATGGACTTTACTGAGCATTGCTAATTTAGTTATGCTGTTGAGATCCCAAGTATTTGATTAAGGTTATTTTGTAGGAAATTGAATCTGCAGTCTCCGTTGTCCCAGTTTAACTGAAATGCTTCTCTTTCCCTTTTGCGCATTTCTTTGATGCAATATGTTCTTTATTTACTTTATATCCTTGCTATTTTAGGAATATTAGATAGGATATACTTGGCAAAATGGGAACGAAAACATTTTCTGGAGTTGATTGTACAGAGAAAGAAGACATTGAGGTATAGAATGAAAAATAAATCAGCAGCAAGAGGGACAATGGTATAGGGGGAAGCAGAGTAAATGTACGAGTCCTAAGCAAATCGGTACCTTGCCATGAACGAGAAATATGTGTTTGCAACTGAGCAGTTCTTGTGGAAGGAATTTCATATTTGTTCCTACTTTAAGTACAAAATGCTTCAATTTAATTACTCTGTTGTTGGGTTTTTTTCAAATGATTTATCAGAAATTGTGTGTTGGCAATACAGCATACATTGAGTCTGCCATGATGTTTCTGGCTGTGGTCATGTTGATAACCTGTTGATCACTGCTTTCTACTCCATCAACATTTAATTTCCAAGACTGTGCAGGATCACATAAAACATGGAGTGTTGCCAAGATTTGATACTTGGGTCATTATTTGGAGCAGGCAGTATTTACTGGTAGCACTGATATCTCGAAATGTTAACAATACAAGTTTACTTCACACTTCCACAAAGCCTTTTTGTAAGAAGTAAATTTTTCCTGTGGTATTCTAATATTGGAAATACAGAAACAGGTCTGTAACTGTGCTCCATGCAGTTTTTTCCAGGCAGCTTACTTGAATGCATAATGTACATTTGCAGTCAAGTGCTACAGGTGAACTAAGTATGGGCCCCTTTCTGACTGCAGACATACTGGGGAAGATCCTAGATTCCTAGCTTTCCTCAGGTGCTAATCATCATCTCTTTGCTGTTAGCCTTTATCTTTGCCATTTGAGCTACAAGTCATTGAGCAGATTTACCCTTAGTCACTCAAAGGGCTGCATGAGCTTTCGCGCTGGTCTTGGATAAGACTGTGTCTGGAATGAAACATAGAGGACTTACAGAGGCATCATATTCCATCTCCCATAGGGGAGAAGATGTATAAGTAATCATGAGATGCAGTTAGTTTCTTGCCTCTAAGATTTAATTACTCAGCCAACTCCCTGTAATTTTTGTGCTTAGTTAGATCTTTTCCTATTGGTGACTGATACTGGTTTTGCTTGCTGCGAATGAAGAAAGCAAGCCCTTGGTAAAGACTACCTGCAGTTTATGTATCTGTGTTTCTCACCTCTTCATCATGCTCTCTTCCTTTTCTTTCCTTTCTGGCTGTATTCTCTGTATGCCATGTCTTATTTTTTATCAGTAAAAGACAATAGCATTTTTTTCATTTAAACAATGGGGTGTGTGGGTTTGGGGGGGGGGGTGGGATGGTGTGTTGGTGGTGGGTTTGTTTGGGTGGTTTGGGGGTGGGGGGGGGGTAGGTGGTGGTGGGTTGTTAGGGTGTGGGGTTGGGGGTGGGGGGGGAGGGTGTGGTGGGGTTGTGTTTTTGTTTGGTGTTGTTTTGGTTTTGTTTTTTTTTTTTTTTTTTTTTTTTTTTTGTTGTTTTTTTTGTTTTTTTTTTTTTTTTTTTTTTTTTATTTTTTTTTTTTTTGTTTTTTTTTTTTTTTTTTTTTTTTTTTTTTTTTTTTGTTTTTTATGTGTTTTTTTTTTTTTTTTTTTATTTTTTTATTTTTTTTGTTTTTTTTTTTTTTTTTATTTATTTTATTTTTTTTTTATTTTTTTTTTTTTTTTTTTTTTTTTTTTTTTTTTTTTTATTTTTATTTTTTTTTTTTTTTTTTTTTTTTTTATTTTTTTTGTCTTCACTAATTACCAACTCCCAAATAACCCCATTAAACTATATAAAACAATCAAAAACTACTCACCCCAAACCAACCTTTAATACAATCACACAATATTCATCACCTACATCACCAATCCCTCCTTTTCAAAAACATATCCTAATTCAAAATATCTTATAACCAAAACAAATAACCAACATTCTCACTTATCCACATAAAACACCCCTTCCCTTTCCTATCCCCCCACACTACTATAAAATCATTATCAACTCCCCCCCTCCTCCCATCAACATCTAACCAAAATAATCAATCTCTAACAATCACAAAACACTACCAAAAAAAAACAAAAAAAATCAATAAAAAATCCCTCTAAACTTCCATATAATAAATCATTCTAAATTACATAAACCTACTCTCCATCTCCTCTATCAAACACTCCTTAAATAATTTAATACTTAAAAAAAAAAACACACATTACCCAAACTTTTCCAAACCCATCTAACCTACATCAATATACACATTTATAATCTTAAATTAACAATACCACCAACTTCACCTTACAACCATACCCTTCCAACAAACCATAAACCTCATAAAATTTCTTAATAAAAAACCTCATAACCTTCCTTCATTCAAATCACACATCACCAACTTTCTATCAAAATTCCCACAATCCAAAAAAATAAAACATACCCAAACCTACCAAATCTACAAAAAAAAACCCTTTATACAATATCTACAATCACCAACCCATAACTATCTATCAATTAACCATACCATCAAAAATATTTAAAATACAATCTATCCCTATCACTATATACAAATCCCTTCATAAAAAACCATTCTCATCCTAATCACATAACTTATACAAACAAATCAAACAAAATAAATTCCTCATATAAACTAATATCATATTCCCATTATCAACTACCACACAAAACAAACACCAATATTTCCACCCATCAAATATAATTTCCCCTCTCTAAATACAAATAATAAACAAACCCCATTCTAAAATAATTTATCTTTCATATTCAATCCTAATACAAACATACTTCTCCTCCCCACCTAAAACCTCCTAAAACCCACAAAATTCCACCTCATATCTTATCCCCCCATTAATCCCTCAAAAAAATTAAAACATAACCCAACCCATCAAAACAAACCTACATATAAAACAATATAAACACTCCCACCCAACTCTCCCCCCCACAATAACATCCCCCCAACTCCCTCACCTTTAATATTCTATCCTAATATACCATCCTCTATCTACTTCTACATTTCTCTCTTACTCTCCTTTTCACAATTATCTAACATCCCTTCCCTTAACCCTATTCAAACAATCTTACAAACACATATATCATACAACTCCTTTTCTAAATAAACCATTATAACATATCTTCCACTTATCCATATTCCCTTAAAACATACAATTTACTTAACACAAACCAACATAAAAAATTTAAAACTAACCCTCCCTATATTACCATAAACATATCAATAACTCCATTAAATTTATACTCCTCTCACCAAAATATTCTACCCCAAACATCTAAAAAATAATTCCATAATTATCCATACCCCTTTACACACAAAACATACCTATAAATCAAATCTCCTTTACAAAAAAATACCTCACCAAACCCCAAAATCTATCATTCTTCTATTCCATATTAACAACAACAACTCCAAAAACCACAAAACACCCCAACATATTACAAAAAAATTACCTCTTCTCCCTCCCTTTCCTCTAAATATCCCTAACCTAACTATTAACTCCCTCTCAAACTACCCCACAATAATCATAAATACCTCAATTCACTAAAACCATCATTACTACACCCCATACAACTTTTAACCACAAAATAACTCTCATACTCCCTTTATCCAAACAAATTTATCCACCATATAAACCTCACCCAATTAAATACCCTCACTACCCCTAATCCATCAAAATACATAATAATCTTTTCCACCTCATACCCCATTCACACAACCTCCAAACATAATAACTAACCCTTACAACAACTT
Organism: Indicator indicator; assembly: GCF_027791375.1. Lineage (NCBI taxonomy): Eukaryota > Metazoa > Chordata > Aves > Piciformes > Indicatoridae > Indicator > Indicator indicator. The sequence goes on along the minus strand of NC_072053.1, from coordinate 67,881,881 downwards.
CCCAAAACTATTCCCCACCATTTATTTACTTATTCCTTCCCTAACAAACAACTTAACTCAAAAAATAAAAAATTCCATAAAATACTTCAACAAACACAAAAATCCCCACAAACAAAAACATTAAAAATCAAATTAACCAACACTATCCTATAAAATCCTCAAAATTTAAAATTCCAAAACCTAAAAAAACTACTTTCAATTCAAATAATTACATACACCTTAATTTACATATAAAAACTCCCCCATTAAACCTTCCCATCCATCCACACTAATAAATTTTCCAATCATACTATATAAACCTAACCTATATTAATAATAATTCTCAATTTCTCTTACTATATATTACTTACTTTTTCCACCTTATTATCTCCTCTTACTATTTCCCTCTTTCCTTTTCAAAAACCCACTAAATTCAATCTATCCACCCCCACCCTTACTCTAATTCTCATCCCCTATAAAACCTTCTAACCAACATCCATCAATACACACCCCAACCCCCAACCCCAACAACCCCTCCCCTCCCATCAAAATAACCTTTTCACCCTTTTAACATAAATTCTCTTCCTTTAAACTAACCTCTCCTAATAACCAACTATCCTTATATATAAAAACTCCTCTTCTCTCCCTCTCTCTCTTCCACATTCCTCTCCATCTTCATACAAATAAAATTTACACTAAAACCCAAAACAACACCATTCCATAAACTCCCCAATAACAACATAAAACCACATCAACAAACAAAAACAAAATAAATCCAAATCCTTCCCCAACCCCTCCTAACCCACTACAAACCCCAACAATTATAACACAACAAACAACCCCACACAACCCCACTTATCCACCTCACTACAATTACAACTCATACTCATCAACCCTCTACCCCACCTTCCCCCCTCCCTAATATAAATTCATTCTTCCTTCTTCCTTTCAACTTTATCACTTTAACTTTAATATCTACTCAACATCCAAAAATTTTTCATATACAATTCCCAATCCAAACCAAACTCCTAACTCAAAAAATATTCCACCATCCAAACCAAAAAATCACCACTTATATCCTTCAACTCTCCCCATTCCTTAAATTAAATCCTTCTCCCACCCCTAAAATACCCTCAAAAAAAATCACCCTTCCAACACAAAAAATCCCCAATCAATTTCTTACTATCAACATCCAACACAACCCCTTAATAATATACCATAAAACTAAAAACCTCACCATTAAATCTCTATTAAAACTCCCTAATACTTAATCAAAATCTATTATCACTACTTTCATATTCCACACATCATTATAAAATTCTAAAAAACCTCAATAAAATCCATCTAATAATATCACCAAAATTCTAATATAACCTTCAAATAAACTCCTCCATTATAACTATCTAATCATCTTCCATTCACTAAACTCACTATAATAACACTACTCCACATAACCTCATTCTCCTCTTACTCTATCATACTACCAATCTTAACCACAATACAATTCCATTACTACCCTTTAATCATAAATATAACACTCTCCCATACCTACATTCATCAATATATCACTCACATTCCCATACCATTCAATACTCTCATTACTTAATCAAATAATCATAATCTCTACATTTCTCTACCTCCCTACATTATAAACTACCTCACTTACTTCACTCTAAATATACATTTCCCAAATCTACTCAATATCATTAATATAATAATAAACTACTAAATAAACTTCCATATCTCATCATATAACAAACATTTCAAAACCATTCTCTCCATAAATCCTCAATCTCTCAATTAAAAAAAATCTCAAAAAACTAAAACTCCCCTTCAATTACCACTCTATTATACTCTCACCTAAATTCAAACTAACTACATAACCTCTACTATTCTAAAACAATCCAATCATTCAAAAAACAAATAAATCCAATTTAATTCACCATCTCAAACAATAATAACCCTCTCCTTCCTAATATCCCCTCACAAAAAACACACTCCTCACATACCTTCTTCTAAACTCTCTAACAAAAATTCTTAAATCCTAATATAAATTCTAAATATCACACCCCCTTAAATCTCAAACAATCTAAATATAACACTCTCACAACTCCTTACTCAATAATCATCATATTATCCTCCAAATAAATCCCACCAACTCCATTCCAACTTCTACTCCTCCTAATATCACTAACACAACTCCTCTAAACAAACACCTCTACCCCAAAAAAATAATTCTATACTAAATAATCTAATACTCTCCTCCCCTCTTCTAATATAAATTCTAAAATCACCTCCTTAATTCCAATACATTTTATACCTCATAAAACCATAATTCCTAATTCCTTACTCCATAATTCACAATAATCAATTACCCTTATAATAATACTTCCAATTCCCATAAAAAAATCTACCACACTCTTAAACCCAATCATACACTTCCATATCTAACCCACACATACCTCCCTCTCTAAAAAAAATAATCATTTCAAATCATTATTCTCAATAAACACCACAATTTCATATCTTTCCAAATCTCACTCCCATTCAAAAATTCTTAAAACAATAATAATCACTTCCCTAATCCTCTCCATACCATCAAAATAACAAAATCCTCAAAACTCTAACCTCTCATCATACATCATCCATCCATATAAATTCTACAAAACCCTCACATTCACATCATTCTCATTAATCCATATCCACATTTTCCCTCAATCCATATACATCCATAACTTATCCCTCCCATCTTATCAAAATACATTTCCACTCTCCTCCCTCAACTCCATAACATTACTCACCAAATTATAATTCAACTACACAATTCTAACACATAATTACCTATCACATTTATTCTAACAACAACCTTCTTCCCACCATACTCTCAACAAATAAAACCTTCTCAATTCATAATCCTTATCCATCTAAAATATCATCAAATCAACCATCTCCACCTAAAATCCATTTCCCTCTACTTAATTAAATACAATAATATCATCCTAAATCTCCTCCTTCTAAACCAAACAACATAATACCCATCTCAACAATCCTACTTAACCATTCCCAACCAAAAACACCAAAACCTAATACAACCCCTCAAATACCAACTTTAAAACCCTAAAACTCCCTACCAACCCACCCTTATCAACTTCATAACCACTACATAAAAACATAACTAACCCAACACACCAACAAACCCCCAAATCTCACCTATCAATCCACTAACACTCAAAAATCACCAAATCATTACAACATTATCATCTAATATACCCCTTATACAAATCCCAAAATCCTATCTTCATTCATACCCACCACTCAAATAACAACAACAAACAATTTTCCTTCTTTCACCATTATTTTCAACACCATACCTATTCCCTACTCCTCAACTTCACATAATTCTACACTCTAATAAATTTCCCATCTTCCTTCCTACAATTACAATACATTTCAATAATCTATACCAAATCCCTCACTCCTAATTAATCCACAATAACATAAACCCCATCACTCTCTAACACTCACATCTATCAATAATATAATAAAATTAAATCACAAATTCATTAAAATTCTCTAATAAACCCTATCCCAATACACAATTCTTCCTCTTCCACTCCACAAACACCTAATTCACATTCTTAAAACCTAAAAACTAAAACATCCAAACAAAACTCCCTAAACCATTATCCCCCTCCTACTATCCTCACAACCATACAAATTACTATCCCATTCCCTACTTCTTATACCACCAAAAATCCCAATAATCTCCACTACTCACCAACTTCTTCTCCTAACCATCTAAAAATTCCTTATAACCTTCCAAACACTTCAACTCTAAACATCAACACCAACAAAACCTCCCAAACTCTAATCAAACTACAATATTACCTTAACTTTAACATTACCCACAAATATTTTACACTTCTCATCTACTTCTTTATCCTCTCCAAACCCATCAATACTTATATAACATATACAAAATCTCTCACCATCTCTTTCAATACACCCATATTTTACACACCCCATTACTCCTCCTTCATTACAACAAAATCATAACCAAAACCATAACCAAACTAATTTCTCCAATATCATACATACAACCCAAACCACATCTTATTACTTACAACAACAATCCAACTAATCCAAACAATCTAACTCTTCCCCTCTAATCACCAACACTTTAACCAATCACAACAACATATTTTAACCTTCATACTCTTACAACCTTACCAAAAACCACCTCCCTACAAAAACCCTCTTTCATCTACTCTTCCACAACAAATCACAATCTCATATCAAAATCTCAAAACTAAATATCACTATTCCCCAAACATACAATTAAAACCAACCCTCCCTCTAATTCCTCTCTACTAACATAACCAAACCATCCCATACCCCTACTCCAATCAACAACCTCCAACCAAAACAACAACAATAATAATAATAACCATTAATAAAATTCACCACAATTACATCATCATATACCTCCCTCACTTACAATAAACCAATATATCATATCCCCCCCCTACCCAAATTATTCCATACCCCTCCCTTTATCCTTCTCATCCTCATATCTTCTCATTATCTCATTCTCATCTTTTAAAACATTTAAATAACCTCCCTCACAAATCATCTTCTCTCTTTAACTAACCCCAATTACTCAAATCTCCCCATTCATCATTCTCATATTACTTCATACTCACTACTCAACTCCATATTCCTTAATCCACCTTCCCAACCTTCTTCAACCCCTTCAACATTTTCCTTCACTTCATATCCATCATATCTATCTCTTCATCCCACCTACTACCATCCTCCTTCCAACTCCATATCTTCTTCAACCACTCTTCTCACCATCTCTAATAATTACTCTTATAAAATCACATTTCTCTCAATTATTACTTATCCCTATTAACTAATTTTCATCAACCTTCACCATTCACTCCTTCACTTCCTATCAATTACCTAAAAATATTTCTAACATTCTAATATCTTACCTCTCTCATCAAACCATTCCACCTAATTCCCCACTATCTTTCCACCTTAATCTCTCTAAATATATCTCTCCTACCATACATTCTCACACTCAATCCAATCATCCCAAATAATTCCCTTAATCCCCTACAACCTAATAAACCAACATACACAAATTCCTCTTCAATATTCCTCCCAACATTATTCTATACATAATTCAAACATCCCCATCTTCTAATTCTTCACTAAATCTACAAAAATTAAACTCAATCCCAATAATTCTCCATCTCCAATCATCCTCTATCCTTCTTCCAACCCCACACACCAATCATCCTTTTTCATCAAACAAAAAACTCATTCACCCTAAACTATAACTTCCCTCTATACCTCTTCAACTCCACTTACCCCCCCTCCTCTCTTCCACTATTCTACAATTCACCAATTATCACTAAATTATCTCCCATCCCTCATTTCATTACCCCAAATCAAAAACCTCTTAACTTTCTATCTCTTTTCTCATCTTACTCCACCTTCTTTACTATATAAACTAAACTCCCCAATCACTACCCTATCAACCAAATTATATTCTAATATCTATACCATATTCTTACCACCAACTTTTATATAATCTTTTTCTTACCTTTCACCATTCTCACCCTCCAACAATTTCATATACCACTATTATTCAACCCAAACTCCTACCTTTAATTAATCCCTTCTACTATCCACACCACCCAACACCTTTTTCTCAACACCACAACTTTCTACATTATTCAACCTCTAATAAACCTCACTCTTAATCACACCTAAACCATTTCCTCTATTCCTCCCACACAATACCCTTAACCATCAATACAAAATTTCCAATCAAAATCTCTCTTTTAAAACCTCACCTTTAACCCATTTAAAATTCCACTCCATACTCCAATCATTCTTCCCAATCCTAATACAACTCATCTAAACTCATCCAATCTAATATTTCCCATCTCACTCTTCATACCCTATTTAATAAACCCATATCACCTCCACCTCCCCTATCAAAATTATCAACCCCAATCAATACTAATTCTCTACTCTTACACTCCCCACAACAAACCCTACCAATTATATCTCCTCTCCATTCTCTATTTAATCCTAATCAAATATAATCCATCCTACCACCATCTATCTATACCTCCATCATTCCACCACATCTATTCCACCTCTTCCCATTACATACCACTCCAATACCATAAAAAAACAACACTCTCTTCCATCTTACTAAATAAACATTCTCTTCAACTACCAACCATAAATCTTTTATTCAACCTAACCCAATCATCTATCACATCATAAATTCTCCCTTATTCTACTCCCCAACTAACATCATCCACATAATTTTATCTCATATCCTCCTAAATCTCCCTTACCCCCACAATCCAAAAATCCTATTAAATACACCTTCTCCTTATCCTTCATCTCTCCCACTAAAATTTCTATTTATTCCTCATTATTACCACCATTCATATCACCCTCTAACCATTCCCACACCCCTCCCTCCCAATTAAAAACTTCACTATTTCAAAATTCTCATCCAAATTCACCTACTCAATATCCCAAACATCATATCATCCCTCTCCCTAAACCATTTTAATCTCCCCTCTAAATCCTCACCTTCTCTTACTACCTTCATTTAATTTCATATCCATTACTCCAACCTCCCAAATACCTTTTCTATCCCATTACCATTATAACATTCCCTCTACTTTTCTCCTCTTCTAAAATTAAAATTTTATATTACCTCTTACTCTTCCCACCACCCTCTCCCTCTCAAAACTATAACATCCTTCTATCCCTATAAATCCTATCATTCCATCTACCCAAAAACTAACTCAATCTAAATCCAATTCATAACCCTTCCCTTAAAACCCACATCCCTCATACATTAACCTATTCATTAATCACCCCTCTCTATCCATTTCCCAATCCCTTATTAAATTATTCTTATCACCCCATTCTCCTTCCCTATATACCCACTCTTCTCTCTACCATATATCTTCCTAAAACCTATCAATAATCATCATCCCTCTCACATAAATAACCTCTTAAATATAAATAATTTCCCCTTTCTCATTCCAATCTATATTCTACCTTCTCTAATCTCCTTCTCTCATTCTCCTTCTCCACTACCAATCTCTTACCCCTATACTACTAAACCACTATCCTATCTCTCATTCCCTAAACAAACCTCATATTCATTACTCCATAATATTTTAATTATCCCTCATTCCTCCTCCATTATTCTCTTCCCTTCCCTCCAATTTATCTCAATATTCCTCCAATATATCAATCTCTCCACTATCCCTATCTCCCATCATACCAAACCTCTCCCTACATCTTCCCCCCCCCACTTCTCAACTATCCTCTAAACTTATTCCCCCAATCAATCAATCAAATCATTCCCCTCTTATCTATAAAACTATTATTTCATCATACTTCCACCTTCTCTCATCCACTCATTTATATCCTCACAATCCAAACATTCATACACCCCTACACATCATATCCAAATATATACAACCTCTTCCCTTTCACCTAATATTACTTATCTCATTACCTACCCTACATTATCCTATTCTCAATCACCACAACATAAACAATTACCTCTACATATATCACATTACTCTTCCTCATTCATTATTCCCAACACTAAACATCCATCTACCCCAAAATTAATTCTCTCCCAATATTCTCCTTCCACTCTCTTCAATCTACTCCCTTCCACAAACCTCCCAAATACCCCCATTTCCCTCTCTTCATCTATTCACAACCAAACACATCCTATCTTTCCTCATCCTACCCTTAAATATCCCCCAACCCTCATTTTTTATTCAAAATCCCCATTTCTCCCCAAACTCCCTCCATTAATTATCCACTACTCTTAACTATCCATCTATTCATCCACTCAAATAATTCCCTTCTCCTTATCACTCTAAATAACACTCTCCCTCCAATAACTTCCCCATAAATTTACAAAAAAACTTCTCTTCCCATATCTTTTATTAAAATATCCTTAATTACCACAATTTATCATCCTCCCCATTATCCAACTATACAACCCCTCCCAACCAAATTATCTCTCTTAACCAACTCTATAATTCTCACCTCATTCCTCTTCTCTAACATCTCAACTTATCTCCATCTCTATCTACATCTCTAATAAAAAATACAATTCTTCCCCTATAAATATAAAAAATATCAAATCAAAAATCCACAACCAATCTCACTTTCCATTCACATTAAAACAACACAATAATACTCAACAAAATCAACTACATAACTATACTCTCATTCAATAAACTCCTTTATTCATATCATTAAATCCATAAAAAACAAAAAAATCCCTAATCCTCTCCTATCCTCATACCCCTACAATTTATACTCTTCCCCACATAATAACCCAAATAATCACTCCATAAACTCAACCCCTACTTAATTCCAAAATTAATTCTATTTTTAATATTTTAATTATATAAAAAAAAAAATTATCTCACCCTACATCAATTCTACCTAACCAAAATAACCACCAATAAAATACTTTTTAATTTTTTTTCTAATTCTTTTTTAAATTTCTTTAAATTTTTTCTCCTTTCTATTAATATAAAAATAATCAATACACACAAATACCATAATATCAAAATACACAAATACCACAAAATCAAAAATAATACCACCCTTAACAAATCAACTATTTTTTTTTTTTTATTTTATTTATAACAAATAATTATTTTTTTTCAAAAATACTCCCAAAACAAAATCCTTCTTCTAAAAAATAATCTACTATCTATTACACCTTTTCATAACAACTTTTTCAATATACACATCCTCCAACTCATACCAACCATCAATTTTATTTAAAAAAAAAAAAAAAAAAAAAAATAAAAAACCCTCACCCCATTCAACATATCATAACCCCTAAATCCATCTACCTTACATACCCAATACACCCCCCCCTATATACCTCTTACTCCTCAAACCCACAACCAACAACTTACCACTCAAACCCCACCTACCTCCCAACATAAAACCCTACACAACACCCCAACTTCCCAATCTCTTCCCAACCACAACTCTAAAAATACATCTTTACATATTCCAACAATAAAACATCCCACAAAAATTTCATACAATTTATACATTCCTACCTACAAATACCAACAAACATAAACCTAAAACATATCTCCCCTACATCCCCATACTTATAACTATACTATAACCTCAAATCAATATCCCTTCCTCTTAACCTCTCATATCAACAACTCAAATCCTCTACCTAACTCCCAAAATCTTTACTAATAACACTACCACTCTATCCAACACTAATACCTCCACAACCTCTAACAATCTATTAATCAACTCATATTAATCATAAAAATACTAAACCTAACCCAATAAAAAAATTAAAAATATAACCCTCCATCTCCAAAAAAATTTTTAAACCCACTAAACCCCAAATCACATAAACTTCAATACCAACAAAAACAATCTTATCCCAAAACTCTTCAAAATACCTTCCCCCCCAAAAAATTTTTCTCATTACCAAATCTATCTAATACACAAAATTCTATCTCCTTATTAAACTTCTCCTCCTACTTCCCATTTAACCATACCTCCTACATCTAATACCATTCTCTCAAATTCTTCATCCACATTATTTCAACACATCATAAACATCTCTTAACCCCTTCTTCCCCCCACCTATAAACCTCAAACCAACTATACCACCATAACCAAAAATACATACAAAACCATAAATTCATAATCTACCTATAAAAACATCCCACCTCCCCACATTCCCTAACCTTCATTCTCAATCATAATCCAAAAAAACTACCTTATTTCCACAAAAACATATTAACTAATACATAACACCTATCAACAACCCAACCACATTAACACAAATCACAACCACACCACACAAAAAAAAAACATCTATCAAAATCACATCATCACTCTCAAACCATCCTATCAAAAATCCACCCCACCCCCATAAACCACCATAAAAAAAACAATAACTACCACATAAATATCAAACTCCAAAAAAAAAAAACTCCCACCACCCCAACCTCAACAAAAAAAAACACACAATAACCACCCCCTCCCCACCTCCAATACAAAACTTTCCCACAAAAATTAAACAAACTCCATACACCTTTACCTTCACATATCAAACACCACTCCTAAACCAACAACCCATTTAACTTCCCCTACTCCTTCTCCCTTCACCTTACATCACCCTTAATTCCCCAAAATCAAAAAAAACATTCTCCCTCACCACAAACTCCTAACCCACACCAACCCTATCACACCCCCCACCAAAACCAAACACCCCCCAATCAAACACTCCTATCATACATCCCACACCCCACTCGAAACCCCCAAACATAAAATAACCAAACCCTTAAACCCTACAATACACCACCCCCCAACTTTCAACTTCTCAACCAATCGATAAATACAATACATCCCACAAAAATCACCCGCTCAACCCCCTCCACAATCCCCCAAACCTTTACTATCCTTATTCCTTACAAAACCCTATCATAATTATTTTATTTTACACCTAACAAACCCTTACCCCTTTATTAACAAAATTCTACCCTCCCTAAAATTAAACCAACTCAAAATACTCAAAATCCAAAATCTACCCAAACAACCCCCCACCACTCCCCCTCCCCCAATAATTAACTCACCATAAAATAAATCAATAACATTACTCACCAATACTATCATCCCCTCACTATCAACAAAAATTTCCTGCCTCCCATATCACTTTGCTATCACCTTTGCTACAAGTTCCACATTTACAGACCAAACCCACACACACCCTAATACATTCCCCATCCTTCCTGCAACCACAAAACAAAAATAAAATAACATAACCACTCAATCAACTCACAAAACTTGTAAATAAAATAAACATAATACACCTACTAAAATACTAATAATACAATCTCCCCTTTCCCAACTTCATCACCCCCATATAACTTATCACACTAAAAAAAATATAACACACAAAATACACAACATCATTATTTTACACTATCCCCCAAATCTATCATACTCTCTTCTTATCTTCATCCCCCCACCTCCATAACCAACCAAAACATATCTAACCCCAGAATAAAAAAAACAATAAACCCAATCACCACATCAATAAAAACATCACCCCACATCCATTCACCTTCCACTCTCATTCCTCCCTTCTCTTATCATCCTCTTTTCCCTCACCACATCCTTATACTCAAATTTTAATAAAAAAATTCCTTCCCCTACATACCATTTAAACTCCCCACCTTTTATTATCTAAAACCAATTCCTCCACATCAATCAACCAAAACATTTTCATTCACATATAATACCTAAACATAAAAACTCTAAACACTCCTTTCCTACATTAAATCTATCACCCTTTACCAATCATCAATATACCCATTCCTCACCCCTTACCTCCTCTATTATCAATCTTCCTTATTCCAAATCAACTACATAATCTACTCCTTTATAAACTCAATACCTCAATCATCCATCAAATAACTATATATTCCCCTATTCTCTAACTCATAAAATACAAATCCACAACTCATTCCCAAAAACCCCCTTAAATATTCCTATTCTCTACAATAACATAACCAAATCTCACATATACAACACATACACCACCATCCCTAACCAAATTCCACATAAAACATATAAATCTAAATTCCCACCCTATCATTCTATCCTCTATCATAAAATCCTTCACTTCTATATTTAAATCCCAAATCACCACAAATCCCCCCCCCCCTTACAACATCCTCCAAATACAACTATTCCCCAATCCCAAAACCTCATATAATCCCCAAAAAATAAATTTCCTTACTCAAATAACTTCACAAAAAAAATACAAAAATAAAACAATAAAATTATATCAAAAAACAAAACAAATAAAAAACAAATACCACCCTCCCCATAAAAAAAAAATTAACAAAATCCTACCCACACACAAACCCATTTACACTCACCTTTTTACAATCCACCCTCCCCATTCCCTTTCCTCTCTCAAATAACCCATTTCCTTTCATCTCAACAAAACCCCACCACCACCCACCATTTCAACCTACACCCACTCATACTACCTAACCCTATCAAACTTTAATACCATCCCAACTTCAAAACACACAACATCAAATATACAATCACTTAAACAAACTTTCAAACAACCCCCCCCAATTACACCCCCATCCACCCCCCAACCTCCACTACAATTAAAACCTTCCTCCCCTTTTTAAATAATACAAAAATTATCTTTCTACCACCAAAAACTTCACTATTACTCACCACCCCACCAAATCATAATAATTAAACCTTACTAAAATAACAAAACAACAAACACCAATACATAACAACATCTAAACCAACAACATCCTTATCCAATTACCCCCTCAAATTTTTTCTATTCTCCCCCCACTAAAAATATTCACACCCCATACAAACAACAAACTACCTTCCCCCTAACTTACCAAATCATTCTCTAACACTTACATAAACACAAAAAACCAAAAATAATCTCCACCTCCCTTTTTAAAAAAAACCTCACTACTTTCTATCCATAACCACTAATTTCTAAAAACAAAACTCCACCTCCACATCAACTCAAACTTTACCTTCAAACTAAAAACATAAATCTAAATAACCATCAACAAAAAAACCCAAAAAATAACCCAAAAATTAATTATTATAACACATATAAACCCAAAATCTCCTCAAAACCCTTTCAATTTTAAAAAAAAAATCACCCCCCAAATCACATCTCTCAATTCCCACATATCCTATACTCTTCATCTATCATTCTATAATTTACTTTCATAAATAATCTTTATACAAATAATAATAAACATATATAATAACATCATATAAACTTTAACCAATTTAACATACATCCCCCACTCATCTTCATCCTAACCCTATCCAACCCTTCTCTTGACCTAACTTAAATCCTTTCCTTCCCTCCCTTCCAAAACTCCCCTCATAAATACTAAACATCTATCTATCTAAACATTAAAATACCTATAATATATTCACTTTTATCATTCTTTTTACCTTCCTTATCTCTTCTTTCTTTCCTCTATAAAAAATCCAATTCAAAACTAATCAACCAACACCCCACTACTACCCTTCCAATATTCCCCACCAATTCAAACAAACCAAATTACCACTCCCAACTTTTAAACTTCCTATTTATTATCCCCAAACCTTACTATCCCCTAACTCCTATTCAAAACATACCCATTAAAACCTAAATCTTACCATCTCCTTTTTCCCCCCCAAATATACATAACCCCTCAACTCCCCCAAACCTATTCCAAAACATCCCCCAAAACAATCAACCCACGTATCTACACATAATATAATTTCACATCAATAAAATTTAAACTTCTTTCTCACCAACCAATTAATCCCAAACTCAACAAACACCCATAAACAACCCTATACCCTTTTAACCTCCCCCCCCCCTCTTTTCCCTTCCACCAATACTATATTTCCATAATTTTCCCAAACTTCAAACTCCCTCCAAAAACCACAAAATCAAAAAAACAATTAACAACCTCTCCAACTTATCTCCCTTACAACCACTCAACACCTCCTATCCACTCCCCCCCTCACCTCACCCAACACCCAATACTAAAACTAAAATAAAATATTACTCATCCCAAAATTACCTCTCCTAATCACATTAATCCTTCAAAAAAAAAACCTTCAAAAACTATAAAAAAAAAATACAAAAAAATAACAAATAAACATTAACTAAAAAAATTTTAAACCAAAAAAATCAAACATACAAAAACAAAAACAACCTTTCAATAAAAATTCACTAAACAACATAAAATAATAATCCATTAACAACTATACTTCCTTTCTATAAATATGAATTATTATAACCCCCCTCCCTTTCATTTCCTCAAAATAAACTTTTAACCTTTACTCCTTCATTCTAATCAAATATACATTCATCATACATTAAAATACAATAAATATAACCATATAACTATAAAAAATTCCCTACAAATACAACAACAAAACCTCACCCCAATTAACCCCAAATACCCTACAATTCATTAATACCCTACATAAACTCCCTTCCTACACCAAACCAAAACACAATAAACACACTAACTCAAACCAAATACTCATTATATAAACCTTAAAATTCATATTATAATTCACCTACACTTTTTATTCCAATATTTACTTTATTCAATTTCCAATCTTAAAACATCCCATTAATATCAACATCCCATCATACATCTAACTCCCTTCCCCAATTACTCTCTATTATTTAACAACTATCAACAACACTACATAAAATACAAATCCCCCCCCCCCCCCCCCACTATACTAACCCTACCTATCAATCACCTCAAAACCTAAACTAAAATCCAAAAAATTCAAATTTCAAAAATCAAACCACCCACCAATTAAACAAAAAAACATACTACCCTCCAACCAAACCATAATTCAACCATCTTCAATCAATAATCCCCCCCAAATCACTCAAAAAAAACTATTATACCCTTCAAAAAATTTCCCTCATCAAAAATAACAAAAAAACACCTCCCTACCTACCACCACATACTAATAAAACATACAAAAAATAATTAATACAACTAACTAATTCTCATCTCTATTCACATTACCTCTACACACAACCACATTAATATAAATACAAATCTATATACATAAAAATTTTAACAATCACCATTACACTTATCTAAACCCATATATTCCAATTAATTAATTAAACAATTAATACATATTAAATCCTACACAAATAACATTTAAAACAAAACAAAACATAACTCTTTATTTCACTACACAACAAATCACCATCCACAAATCTACATTAAAATAACACAATTCCCAATCTCAAAAATACCATCCCTAACCTAAAAATCCTAAATCTAATATCTTCAATCCTTCTTCCAACAACCTCCTAATACAAAAATCCCAAAAAAAATCACATCAACAAACCCTCCCCTTATCAAACACATAAATCATCCCCCCCCCAACAAAAATCAATCTTAAACATCTAATTTTTTAAATTCCTCCATCCCTCCAAACAACCCAAAAATAATAATATTCACATAACACCCTACAAAACTCCACATCAACATAAAAACACAACACAACCCCTAATAAATCATTAAATTTCTACAATCAAAAAACTCAAACCCATCCCTAAACAAAAAATTAAACCCTCACCAAAAAATAAAATCTCTCAATTATTCTTCCATCTTTTCCATATAACAACAAACTTCAATAAAAATTTTTTTTTAATTCTACTTATAATAAAATACTCCCAATACAAAATCCCACCCTTTCCTAATAACAAACACTTTAAAAACAAATACATAACATTCAATCAAAAATATCCAAATAACAACACACACAACCTTTCAACAAAACAAAAAACACATTATAATAAATAATAATCTAATATTCATTACTACTACCCACCTAACATACATAATACCCAACAAAAACTTCAACAATAAACATCAAATACAAATACAAACCTCTATCATCAAACCCCCCAAAACATACTCCCAATCTTTCACACCCAAAATAAAATTAAACAATCCTCAAAAAACCAAAAAATTACTCCCCATAATAAAAAACAATAACCTCAACTACTAACCCCTACTCTTACCTTAAACCTCCACTAAACCTATTAAAAAATAAAACAAATTCAAACCTTCAACCTAATTACCAATAAAAAAAACAAAACCTCAACAAACAAAATCAAAACATTAAAATTCCCCCAACATCATATAACACCCAACCTCTTACATTAAAAAACTACTAACAAAACATTCCATCCCCTCTTCCCCTATCCTTCAAAATCACAATTAAAAACATATTAATATCTAACCTCTCATAAACACCAAACCCCCAACCAACAATATTATAAACCCCCAAAAACAAACCCAACATCCAAACCCAACCCCATCAACCAACAACAACCCCCCCCCACCCCCCCCCCCCACCCCCACCCCCCCCCCCCCCCCCCCCCCCCCCCCCCCCCCCCCCCCCCCCCCACCCCACCCCCCCCCCCCCTTAATAACACAACCCCTCCCCAACCTCCCCCCTCAAAAACAACCCTACCATCCAACCCACATACACCCCAATACCCAAACCATAAAAAAAAACAATCCCCTACCCAACTTTCCCACCATACCCAACATAAACACCAAACTTCCAATTTTACCTCCACCCTTACTAACTCATTAAATCCCTTACCAACAACCCCCCCCCCCCCTACCCCCCCCCCCCCCCCCCCCCCCCCCCCCCACCCCCCCCCCAAAATCCCACCTAAAAAATCAAACAACAACCCTATTCCACCCACCAACCACCCAACCCCCCAATACCCACCCACATTCACTAACACATTTAAAAACACACCTCCAACAACCAAAACCTCCCTACCCAACTACCACACACACCTCACCCCCCAACATAAAAACACCATCCCCCACTAAAACCCATACAACCCACCACCCTAACCCCCCCCCCCCCCCCACCCTCCCACACACTCAATCCTAAAATAAATCCTCAAATCCATACTTCACCCCCATACCCATAACCCACTCCCCAACTATACACCTCAAACCATTCACACACTACCCCTAAACCTCAACCTAATACTAATCATCTTCACCAAAACCACACAACACTCAAATCCCCCACCCATCACTCCTCCACAACATACTAAACATCTCACTATCTCTAAACACTACCCCCCACCCCAAACCTTTAACTAATATATATCTAAACCACTTCAACCTACAAAAACACAATTAACAACAAAAATAACTCATCACACCCTACCCCCAACCTATCTCCTATACATACCCTTCAATTTACTCAAAAAATACTCAAAACATTTCACTCCACTTTATACCTCAATAACTAACACTTATTCCAACTAAACACCCCCCCACAACTTCACACAATACCATATAACTTCTCATTACCATAACCCTCTAATAACACAAACTCCATTCCCCCTACAAATAACTCTCCATACACCTCATTAAAAACACCCCTTAACCTTCAACTCACTTCACCCTCATTCACAATAACACTATAACAAAAACCTAACCCAAAACCCAAATAATACAACTACTCAAACCAAACAACCCTATACCCACATACCAAACCCAACAACATCCCCACAACCACCAACTACAAATCCCATAAAACATAACTAACCACCCCACCAATACCCAAACCCCTCCTCACACACTTACCAAAATTCACACACTAAACACCACCTCTCATCCCATAATCATAAAATACCATACACCCTCACACTACAATCACCACCCAAACCAAATTAAAACTCTCCCTACCACACTTCTCCATAACATACAACATCCCTTATACAATCCCACCCAATACTAAAAAATCACCTTCCAAAAAATATACCACAATCTCCCCCTTAAAATAAACCCTACCTCCATCCCCCCTCAATACCCAAAACCTCTCTTTAAATATACTCATCCAACTCAAACATTAAACTACTTATACATCTCTCCAAATATCAATACCCACATTAAAAAACATACCATCCCTCCACTCCAAAATCTAATATCCACATATCCACTTTCCCCCCCAACATAAATAATCCTCACATCCACTCCACCCTTAATTCCTTACTACACCTACCATACCTCACAACCCATTCCCTATCACTACAACAATCCCACTTTATTATCACCAATTTCTCAACCTTCCAAAATATCTCAAAACCACTACCCACATTCCTAATCTCATATAACATAAATATATTAATATTTCTCTCTCTCCCCATTACCCAAACTTACTAATACTCCTCCATCTTAAATCTCAAAAACTTACCACTAACTAAACAATTAATATACTTACTAATAAAATTCATATCCAACCCAAAACCCATCTTTCTCATTCCTACACTATATATTACCCTTATTATACTTTTACCATCAATAATATTCCACATATCATTTTTCATCAATTAAAATTCATTTCCATATTCAATAACTTTATACCTACCTTAAAACATTTAATATCATATATAATTTTAATAATATTCCTATTCTCAATCTTAACCCCCCTCCTCTACTAATTTCCACTAATTCCTACCATAAATCAAACCCCCTATTACCTCATCTCCTCAACTCTCCACTCCTTAAAAAACATTCTTCTATAATTCCCTTACTATATTTCCAAATAAAACTCCATATTCTCTATCCTCCTTTCTAAACCCCCCCCCCACAAAAACCCCACACTCAAATTTTTACTTTCTCTCCTTATTACTCAAAATCTCCCCTTCCTCACAACATCAAAAACAAAAACAACCCCATACCCCAAATCCAACCTATCTATAAAACAACATTCCCCCCCTCTACAACCATCCCTTACAAAAAACTACAAAAAAAAAAAAATCAAATACACACCAATACTCTAACAACAAACTAACCATTCCCTTCCCCTCCAACAAACCATACACCTCCCTTACCTACCTCCCTCCCCTCCTCAACCTCACCCTTATTATTCCTTCTCCTTCTTTAATCACTCATATTTTAATAAAATTAAAAAAACCAAAAAACTTTATCCCCTTATAACTATTTTCAATCCTCTTTCTTTTTTTTTATTTAATACTTATCTTCTAACTACCCTTTTCTTTAATTTATTCCCTTCCCCCCTCCTCTATTATTCTTCTTTTCTTTCCTATTATCCTTACTACCTAACTACTACTCAACTATAAAATCCTTTTCCCCCCCCCCCACCCCTATCTTTATATCTTTATTAACATCCATATTAAACTCCCCCTTACTACTCTTCTTGCTCCCCCCCCTTCATTCCCCTTCCCTCCTCTTATAACTTCTTATATTACTATCTATATTCTATTCAACCAATCTTCATACTTCCCCCATATAACTTATATCTCTCACTTTCAATATCCCATTATTTCCACCCCTCCTCTTATTCTCCTTACTCCCACCTTCATTTCCGCTACTTCCCAATACAAACACAACCAATCCCCATCCCTTTTAACCAAACTAATTTCTTTCTAAATCAATCACAACTCTACATACCATTACCCCATCTCTTCTATTTCCTTAAATCTCCTTCCACCATCCATTCCTCATCAACAACCTCTCTATCCTATCAACTCTTCCACTCACTTAAATTCTTAACCTTCCTACTTCATACCTTCATCTTCACTCTTACTCCTTACTTATCCCATCCTTAATCCTACTACCCCACCAAAACTCCCCATACTTTACCATAACTTCTTCACAACATTCCTTTCTCTCTTTCCCATCATCCCCAACCACTCTCATTACATATACATTATACCTTAACCATTCCAATACTTACCCTTAACCAATATCTACAACCTCTACCCACTTACAAACTAATTTATATCCAATCACACTATCTCTTACACCAACCCTCTCAACTCCAACTTTCCCTACCTTTATTCTACCTACTCTAAAAACAAACCTATATCATTCCCTTTCCACACTTCATCCTCTTCTTACAAACATTATTTTATAATAACCCCCCTTTAAATTTAAACCCACTAATTAACCCTTCCCTCTATCCCCCACATTTCATCAATATCTTCCTCCTTACAATTTCTTCCATTCCTTAACAATCACTTTACACCACTCAAATCTTTTTCCTTTCAAACTAAAATATTCTATCCCCTCTTTTACTACCTCTTTCTACCATTCTCTATCTCTTTAAACCAATAATATCTCTCTCCTAATCATAAATCCATTCCAATATTCCCCACCTTTTCTAATTCCCCATCTTTTCCTTCTTATATTCCTATAACATCCCAACATCTCTAATTTCCCCCCCATCTTCCAAACCTTTCATATCATATTTCATCCATCCACTATTCACAACTACCAATTATTTTATCACATCATTCACACCTTTCATCCTTATACCTAAACTTCCTTCATTCTTTTTATCTTCTTTTATAATAAAATCCTATCCACTTTTAAATATTCCTTATATAATTAATCCCATACTTTAACCAACCATTCTATCTATCATACTCATAAATAATTTAATATTCATCTCTCCCCTCTATCATCCACCTTCCCACTCTCTTCACTTACCCTATTAAACCATAAAACAAACCCACCAAATAAACCATACTCCAAACACCATATACACACCAAAACAATCTCTCCCCCATCTCCTATTCAATAAACCCCCAAACAAACTATACCCAAAAAAAATACAATCCAAAAAAAACACAACAACCCAAAAAAACAACCAACAACCACAACAAACAATAAAACCCAAAACAACAAAACAAACACAAAAAAACACAAAAACAAAACACAAAAAACCAACAACCACAAAACAAAAACAACAAACAAACAACACAAAAAAAAACCCACAACCAAAAAAAACAAACACAACAAAACACAAACACAAACCCAACACCAAACAAAACACCAACAACCAACACAAAAAACCAACCAACACAAAACAAAAACAACCAAAACCACACAAAACACAAACAACAACCACAACAAAAACAAACAACACACAAACAACCAACAACAAACACAACACCACAACAACCAAAAAACAAAAACCAACAACAACACACCACAAACCAACACAAACAAAACCAACAACACAAAACCAACACAAACCACACCAAACAACCAAACCACAACAAAAACAACCACACAAACACAACACACCACAAACACACAACAACACAACCACAAAAACAACCAAACACAACAAAACAAACAACACACAACAACCAAAACCAAACAACCAACAAACACAACAACACAAACAACCAAACAACACACCAACAAAAACACAAAACAACCCACACAACCCCAAACAAACACCAAAACACAACAAACAACACCAACAACACAAACACAAACACACACAAAACAACCAACAAACAACAACACACAAACAAAACAAAAACACAACAAAACAACACAAAACCACACCAAAAACAAACCAAACACAAACACACAACAAAAAACACAAACAACAAAAAACACAACAAACACAACACAAAAACACCACAAACCAAACACAACAAAACCAAACACAAAAACAACAACAAACAACAAACAACAAAAACAACAAACAAACACAAAACACACAACACAAAAAAAACACAACAAACACAACAACAAACAACACCAAAACACAAAAAACACAAAACAACACCAACAAAACAACAAAACACAAACAAAAACACAACAACAAAACACAACAAAACAACAAACAAAACAACAACACAAACAAACAAACACAACAAACAACAAAACAACAAACAAAACAAAACAAACAACAACAAAAACAACAACAAAACAACACAAAAAACAAAACACAAAAACAACACACAAACACAACACAACACAAACACACCACAACAACAAACAAAACACAAACAACACAACAACAACAACAAACACAAACAAAACACAAACAACACAACACCAAAACAAAAACACAACACAACACACACAACAAAACCAACAACACACAAAAACAAACAAAACACAACAACACACAAAACACAAAACCCACAAAACACACAAAAACAAACACAACAACAAAAACAACAAAAAACACACCACAACAAACACACCAAAAACCAAACCACAACACACAAACCACAACACAACCAACCCAAACAACAACACACCAACACAAACAAACAACAACAAACACAACCAAAAAACCACACAACAAACACAAAAACAAAACCACCCCAACCAACAACAAAAACACCAACCAACCACAAAAACAACCCAATTTACCTACCAACCATCTAATTACACAAACATTCCACACCAATCACCATTAATCCCCCATCCTACTCCTATAACCAACCACCCCCACCTCCCTATCACAACCATATCCTAACAAACACCAAAAATTTCCCAATACATTCACAACCACTCAACCACTCCACAAAAACAACAACCCACAACAATCACCAAACAAATCAACCACCTCAACCAACAAAACCCCCAACCCCAATCAAAACCAACACCACCACTAACAATACACCCACTCAAAACTTAACCCCAACCCCCCACCCCACACACACACAACCACCCAACTCCATATCCAACCCCCCTTACTACCCAATACCACAAATACAACCTTAAAATAAAAACACCCACCCCCACATATCTCCCTCACCCACACAAAATAATCTCAATACAACACACAATAAATAAAACACAAATCACTCACAAAACACCACACCTACATAACTCATAATCATCCCATAATAACCCACTCAACAAAACATTAAATCCCCTCACAAACCTTTCACAATCTTCCCACCCACTAAAATCCCCCCCCCAACCCACCACAACAAAACCCCCACAACCCCCACATCCCAAACCTACCAACAACCCCAACCCCCTAATCCACCAACACATTCCAAAAACCACACAACCAAAACCACACCCCAACACCCCACAACTACCTTTATAACAAATAAAAACCAACCATCATCCACACCACACAACCACTCATTCCCTACAAAACTATTACCAACTCTCCAACAATTAATATTCTATCACTCATCAAAACTTATCAATATTTCAACCACACAACCAAATCCATTATATCCACCATAAATACAAAACATAATAACTACAATTCCATAATATACCCCCACTCCCTATACTACTTTAACACAAATCTAAAAAAACAAACATCTTTACAATATCTCCAAACCCTACTCCCCCTCCTTTTTTTTTCTTTATCCCTTTACTCTCACATACAAAAAATTCTACAAAAAAACACTCCCTTTCCTTATCCTTCACTTTCTTCCCCTTCTAAAATTCTCATTAATCCCACAAACTAACTAACCTTCCTTCACTGAAACATCTACACTAAAATCATACTACCTCAATATTCACAAATTCCAATACAACTAATCATTTCACTAAAATAACTTTCTTTTCTATAATTCTCTCAACATTCCTCCATTATAAAATAACCATTCCCACTTCAAACTAAAATCAACAAATATCCAACTTAATTTACACCTTTAACCTAAAATAAATTTAACTCACTATTTTAAACATATATCCATAATCCACACATTACTTAATTACCCAATTCTCTCCTTACTAAATACTCCTACAACTCTTATACAATTCTCAACTAACACAATCAAACAACAAACACACCACACCACCCACAAACCCACCACCAAAACCATACACAACAACCAAACCCACCAACACAACAACACAAACAACCACAACAAAAAAACCAACCAACCACAAACAACAACCACACAAACCACAAAACAACACACCACCCCAAAAATATCAACCAAAAAAACCACCAAACAAACACCATAAAAACCAAAAAAATCCCTAACCCCTCTCCCTATCCCTCCATACCACCTACACAATTTATACCTCCCTCCCCACATCAATAAACCCCAACAATTCACTCACTCAAAACCCAACACCCAAAACACAAAACAAAACCAAAAATACAACAAACACCAAAACAAAACCCACAACAAAACCACAAACAAAAACACCAACAACCACAAACACAAACAAAACCACAAACACCCAAACAAACCCACCACCAAACAAAAACAACAACAAAAAACAACACCACAAAAACAAACAAAACCAAACACAACAAACACACAAAACAAAACCCAAACCCAAACAACACAACCACAAAACAAAAAACAAAACCACAAACCAAAAACCAAAACCCAACAAAACAACCAAACAAAAACACAAACAAAAACCAACACCAAAAAAACAACAAACCCCCTACTCAACCCATCACTAATCAACCCCCACCATCTAATACCCACTAACACTACCACCAAAATCCAAACAACCAAAAACAAAACCCATTCCAATACATCCTCTCCAATAATCCATTATTATTCCACAATCCAAAAACTACACTCTACCAATCTTATCCATATTCAATACCAACTAATTTTCACATCAACATATCAAAAAACAAAAACACACCTAAAATTTATAAATACAATAAATATATAATCCATTACCCATTCCATTACCAAACCATTCCCCAACTTCAATTCTTAACCAACAAATAAACAAAATACCTAAAATTTTCCATCACCTTTTCTCACCCATAACCTCATTCAATCCAAACCTATAATAAAACCCAAACCCCAAAATCATCCACAAAAATAATCACTACTTTCCCAACATCTTCCTTATTTTTTCCCCACTAACTTCTTATAACACCCATTCAACCCAAACCCCTACTCCTATTTACCCCCTCTTCCTACTATTAAAACAATAAATCATCACCCCTACCTCACACCTATAACACTAACTTCTTCCAATTATACCTAACACACACAAAAAATCCTATCTCATCTCCCCTCACCTACCATATTTTACCAACTCATCACTCTCTCATAAATTTTAACTAAAACCCTTTCCCCTTACTCCCATTCCATTCTTTTAACTCCATATACTAAACTCTTTCATATACTTATAAAATTCTCAAAACAAACTCACAAAATCACACAAAACACTTTAAAATAACTTTCTCCACAAAATTTCCCCAACTAAACCTCCAAAACCCAAAACCCACACCATAATATCTCCCAATACATATCATATCCTTAATAACATTAATTATCATCCCAATTAAATTTCATCCTCAACAACCCCACCCATACCCCCCCTATTACCCCCACAACCTATTCCTACAAACCACTCATCTCTTCCCCCCAATATAAACCTCTATCTACAAATACGTCTCTTCTTATCACAACCCAATCACTTCAACCCCACACACATCCCTCATTCCAAATTTATAACAACTCAATCAATAAATCCCTCTTTATTCCTTTTATAATTCACCACCCATAAATTACACCCTCCCTCCACCTCCATCTCCAAATTCCCCATCATATTCTCTCTCCTCTTATCTATAATATCATCATATCCAAAGCCCCCTCCCAAAACAAACCAACACCACCAACCTTAAACCCAATTACCACCACAAAACAACCTTACCCACCCACAACATTACTCCATATTGCCCTTAAAAAAACTTCACCTTTCTATCCCCATCTCCATACAACACCATATACACCACCCCCTCACCAGAATTTTTATGTCCTCCCATTCATCCAACCATTAGAAATATAACACAAACCCTAATATTGCCTTCTATCCCAATCATCCTACATCAATAAAAACCCACAACTCAAATACAACTGAACGTAAAAACACCAACTTTCCTCAACACTCCCAAATATTATGCGATCAGCACAAACCATAACCTGATCCAACCTTCATTATAAAGGCTTAAAATCAAACAATATATAAAACCTATTAGTATACAGCATACTAGCCCCATTTTATTTTAAAGAATCTAACATCAAATGCCCTACCAAATAACTACCTAACTTCCTGCCAAACATCCCTATGGCCAACGTTGCCCAACTTACAATACTCCGCTCACTTATCCCATTACTAAAGCCACATATTAATAACTATGATAGTAGAATACCATTCATACTCTACATTCCCACCATGGAGACTATTTCAGTAGAATCACCACAAGGTGAGTCCTCATCTTCTCTT